>NC_062522.1:4256518-4291518 GCF_022655615.1 Tachysurus fulvidraco
ACACACACACACACACACACACACACACACACACACACACACACACAGAAACGCACACAAACACACAAACACACACACACACACAGACACACACAAACGCACCAACACACAAACACACACACACACAAACACAACCACACAACCACACACACACATATACATACACACACACACACAAACACACACACACACAAACACAACCACACAAACACACACACACAGACACACACACACACACACACAGAAACGCACACAAACACACACACACACACACAGACACACACAAACGCACACACACACAGACACACACACACAGACAAACGCACATGCACACACACACACACACACACACACACACACACACACACACACACACACACACACACACACACACACACACACACCTGTCAGCACAACACATTAACTTTTACATCAAATGTGTCCACAGTAATCTTTTATCTTTGTTATAAGACTTTATAAACCCTAATTAAAATTGTTTTTCAGTCTTTATCAAAAGTTAAATCTATTTACACTGAATCAAATAAATGAAACACGTCTATAAAGGTGTTCAGTGTGTGTGTGTGTACTGAACGTCACAAAATACAAACCAAATCTATACAACATATCAGAACGTTTGATGAGACCTGGGTTATGTGTCTGCTGACATCACGTGCATGTCAATGCTAAAAATAACTGGAATAGGAAAACTACCACAACATTCACGTGACATATCGAAACCCCTCGGCACAACGAGAACCCGGTTATGTCCGTTCTGTTGACGTCACATGCATGCCTCCAAAAGTATTGGCACCCTCTCTGTCGGATGCGTCGGATGCTACGTAGTTGCAGCTTTGTCAAGCCAACATCAGAGTTTGTCGTGATAAATTTTAAATCTATTTTAAAAAAATCTCCAGTGTTAATTATAGAAAAAAAGTCTCATTCCATTCAATTAATTATGAACTCATGATTAACGAATGCTTTGTGTTATTAAACAATTAACAATTGTCTATTAACAGCATATAAATGCATTATAAACTTATTATGAGGTTATCAAGTCAAAATCAAAAGCTTTCTGTGTTTACACTTTGTGTCATGTTTTATATCTATAGCTTTACTCATGACCTTTATAAAACAATATTTATATAATTCACCCACAGGAGCTTCAGGGCTTTAATTAGCTTCGTTTAACTAACTTAATGCTTTAAATTCAGGTTTATGTGGCTAATATAAGGAGAGGTTGATTTCAGACTTGTTCAGACTTGTTAAGTTCCTGTAATGAGAAGCAACAGATGCCTTACAAAGTGATAAAACACATTTTGTGTCACTCTCCCACCGTGATGGCTCTGTCTGTGTTCCTACACACACACACACACACACACACACACACACACACACACACACACACACACACACACACACACACACACACACACACACACACACACACACACACACACTCCTGGGTAGAGACACAAAAGGCTCAGTAAGTCTGACACAAGTGGCTGACACCACACACATCTGTCATCGTCACACACCGTGCTTTTTTTATTCACTCACGTGTGTATGATAAAGTCACGGACAGGATCGAGTGGGCGGAGCTACAAATAAGTTGGGGTGTAAACGTGCCAAGAAGTTTTATTCCTTTTACACCACAGACTTTTGTGATGATAACAATGATAACAATTGATATATATTACAGAATGTACATCATTGTTTTTTATCTCTTTATTGCATCATTGTTTTTACATGTAAATTAAAAAAATAAAATCGAATAAAATAGTCACAATAATTAAAAATAAAATAGAAATAACTTAAGTAAAAGAATTAAATAAAGTAATATATATATATATATATATATATATATATATATATATATATATATAATAAAGTAATGTGTAAGTAGTTCAGTAGAACAAAAATAAAAAAATAGTTACAATAAAATAAAATAAATTAGAAATAGTTACAATAAAATTCGAATAAAATCAGTTAAATAGATTAAAATAAATACATAAAGAAATAGTTAAAATAAAATAAAAATGTCTAATGTTAATATAAAAATAGGTACAACAGAATAAACAATAAAATAAAAATAGAACAAAATAATATATATAATATTATTATTATATATATACAATTAAATAAAAAAGACAGATTAAAAATGGAATACAAATAAACTGCAGTACAAGTCTTTGTGTATGTGGTCACAATAGAAACAATGAGAAAGTTACTATAGAGCGTACTAAAGAACTATAGAACTTTTGTGAACACTTTTGTCACCTTTAGTCAGTGAGCTTCAGTACTGTTCTGAAGGTGTGTCAAAGATTCGTTCTATTTTTTAATCTCGTATTTCTAGAGTTTACAAATCTAGAGTCACAAAATTCCATGTACAATTTTATTTTAAATCTGAACGCTTTCCATTCATTTAGATTTTCATTTCTTTCTCACATGAAAATCCATCTTCCTCCTCAGTTGAGGGCCGAATCGCAACGTTTGCTCACTACGTGATAGATTTTTATTGGGAAAAACGTATCGCACCTTTGGTTTCGAATTGAACAGAAGAGAATGCGTTTATTGTCCAGTAAATAAAGTTAGGTTAATCTTCTGCTGTTACATGTAATGGAAATATTTCTTGTCAAAATGTTTCCTAATCGTTCCCGTCACTAATCCTCCACAAAAACTCCCTCTATTTTTACGGGTATTGTTACGTGAAGGGATACAGACACAGGGATTTAAACAGTGTGCAGATAGTTCTGGGTTCGGATTACCGAATGGTGCCGTCAAATGGAAAACCAATGACAGACAAGACAGAGGGTATCCTGTCTCATCTGTTATTCCTCCCTCTAAAACGTATTGTAAGGATCTGGGTCCTTCTGGCATTAAGGCTCGTGTGAGGCTCTGACAGTACGCAGTAATGTTTACAGCGCGTGTCGAGTCCTCTAACCTCCATGCAGTGTTAATTTACAGAGCAGCCCCTTGGAAAGTCCCCTTGCCAATCTGCCCTGACCCCCTTTTGTTTGGCAGGCCCATCATTCGGGAGGGTGTGACAGCAAGCAGGGAATTGCTGACAGTTTGTATTGAGCTCAGCTGCTAGAAAAAGATCATCATGGACAATAGAGGACATTGCACAGGCTCTCGGTGCCCAGGCAGGTTCCAGTGAAATAAGTCATAAACAGTGTAGCAGGAGCATAATAGTAATTGTTCATTGTAAACCGTGTCCAAGGAGAATCCTGAGTTATCTTGTCTCACTGTGCTAGAACCCGGGTACAGGAAGGTTTCACACATGGAATATAGAAGCAGGGCTTTTTCCCCTGGGGAAGTCATGGCCTAATGGTTAGAGAGTTTGACTCCTAACCTTAAGGTTGTGGGTTTGAGTCTCGGGCCGACAATACCAAGACTGAGGTGCCCTTGAGCAAGGCACCAAACCCCCCCAACTGTTACCCGGGCACCGCAGCATAAATGGCTGCCCACTGCTCTGGTTGTGTGTTCACAGTGTGTGTGTGTGTGTGTGCACTGCTGTGTGTGTGCACTTTGGATGGGTTAAATGCAGAGAACAAATTCTGAGTATGGGTCACCGTACTTAGCCGTATGTCACATCACTCACTTCATAAACTCTGCTCTGAAGCAGGATCAGCACGGATTTTACACTGTTAACCCCACATCGCCGTGATAAACTTGTACAGTGTGAAAAGATTCTCTGTTAGAATGTTACAGCTTATCACTTAGCAACAGAAACCTAATCAGAACCTGAACAGAGCTCTGTGTCTCATATCAGGTGAAAACCAGGACGTAGAGACACTTAAACACGTAAAAATTATTGTATAGATCGAGTCAGGAGACAAAACACTGAACATCACAGAAGTGTGCGATGTAGAGAGGGGGAAATAGGTCACGCTGAGAAATTAGAGGAAGTCGGATATTAACGAGCGAACGTCTGGTCGATTAAACGACAAAGAGCTAAAAAGATGATAAAGCTGTGAAAGATAACAGAAGCTGCTCGAGGGCAGAAGCACAGACCTGAACTTTTTTCCTCACTGATGTGAAAGCGTGAGACGAGACGTTATTTAACGAGGACACGCGCAGGATTTATCCAATCAGGATCGTTTATACATGAATATGGAAATAAGCAGAAGGTTGCAGCAGGGATTATGAATGTACAGTGTGAAACATCAGATGATGAAGAGCCAGGATTCAGTGTTAACCCCAGGGGCAGTAGGAGCAGTGTGAAACCTCTAACTACACAACCCAGGATTCACTTCACCTGTGGTGCACTAGGACCCAGGGGACTATTTCACATGAAACAAGCCTTTAGAGGTTTTTGTTAACTGTGTGAAAGATAACTACTTTGAATACTGTTTTTAAATGATGTCTCCTGCTCTATGACTTGGTAAGATCTCTCTAAACTTCTTGCTCATCCAGCGTTGTGTGTCCTGACCCGTGTGACCACACAAACCTTTCCCCAGCTTGAATGGCTTCCTCTGTACTTGTTCAGTGTGTGCAAAGAAACAAGAGTGGCTTGTACTTATTGTATATGAAGTTTAAAGCCATTCCCACCTGTACTGGGTCTGGTACAGATGTGTGAAATATCAGCTCGGGGAGTTTGAGCCCTCGGAGCAGGGCAGCTGTTTATTCAATAGCACCTAGAGGTCCTGGGAAGAGACGTCTTTAATATGATACACATGTGCTACATCCTGTCTGGGACTTGTGTGTGGTTGTTTCAGGGCAGCTGGGAGCCACGGGGTCAGGTTAACTCATGCGTTTGTGTGTGTGTGTGTGTGTGTCTGTGTGTGTGTGTGTGTGTGGACAGCTAGGGCGTGATGCAGATGAATATATAGCTCATTAAAGCAGTATTTCTCGTGCATTAGCTATTTCTTTCTTTCTTCTTCTTTTTTGTATATTAAGTGGGATATGACCCTCCGCCTCACAAAAGCTGTTTCATCCTGGATTTTGATATAAATCTTCTCAGATTCCAATTTAATGAGTAGGATAAGAGGAAAACACCTCCTCCTGACACCAACATGACCAGATTACCCCGACTAAAAAAAGGAAGTGTGTGAAGAGATCTTTAAATTTAAAGGCGTAGCTCTTTTACTCTCCCAGACGGAGACGCGAGGTTCAGACGAGCGAACGACAAAAACGTAGGACGTTTATGACAGGAACAGAAATTTTAATAGAAATCTAAACAATCGGAGACAAATCTAAATATTCAGCTCAAATAAAATGAATCAACTCCTCTAACTCCTCTAACTCTTATAACTCTTATAACTCTTATAACCATCGTAGCCAAGGACCAAGGAGACGTACGGCTAGATGTAGATCTAACGCTTATCGTTGTGTACATGAGTAGCACGTGAAGTTGTATTTAGTCGAATGAGGACGTCCTGATCTAATTTACTTACTGCTTAAACAATTGCTTATCTATTCTGAGGCTAATTAGCTAGCCTGCTGGTGAAAGTGCTAGCCGTGGATTTAAGTAAGTAAGTGAATAAACTAATAAAGACTCATGACTTTAAGTTCCTACTCATAATTAATTTTGATTTACTCTCTGATGCACAAAAAAAATGGAAGACAATTTACAACAGCGCTTTCACCGTTACATCCTAAGGTTGAAATTTGTGAAATGAAATTTTTCCTCATCTCAGGAATTGATTTCAGTTATTATGTGTTACAAGAACATAAAGTTACCAATTAAGCTCCAATAGTAGATCGATGGTTTCTTAAAGTGACATAAAAAACAAAACGCCTCATACTTTATTTTGCATTTTCTAGAAGTAAAGTTAAAAACCTGCATTAAATGTTAGCATAACTATAAACCTATTGCAAGATAGAAGAACGGGCATAGTGGAATTCTTTTCTTCACATACCCCAACTGAGATGGAGAGCTCCTGCCTCAAGTGGATGAGTTTAAGTGTCTTGGGGTCTTGTTCACGAGTGAGGGAAGGATGGAGCGGGAGATCGACAGGCAGATCGGTGTATCTTCTGCAGTGATGTGGTCGATATACCGGTCTGTTGTGGTGAAGAAAGAGCTGAGCCACAAATAGAAGCTCTCTATTTACCAGTCGATCTACGTTCTACGAAAGGACGAGATCCCGGATACAGGCGGCCGAAATGAGTTTCCTCCGCAGGGTGGCTGGGCGCTCCCTTAGAGATAGGGTGTGGAGCTCGGTCACTCTGGAGGAGCTCAGAGTAGAGCCGCTGCTCCTCCACATCGAGAGGAGTCAGTTGAGGTGGCTTGGGCATCTGTTTCGGATGCCTCCTGGACGCCTCTCTAGGGAGGTGTTCCAGGCATGTCCAACCGGGAGGAGGCCCAGGGGAAGACACTGGAGGGACTATGTCTCTTGGCTGGCCTGGGAACACCTCTGTATTCCCCCGGAAGAGCTGGAGGAAGTGTCTGAGGAGAAGGAAGTCTGGGCATCCCTGCTTAGTTTGCTGCCCCCGTGACCCGGCCCCGGATAAAGCGGTAGAAGATGGATGGATGGATGGATGGATGGATGGACCCCAACTGAGGAGGTTGGGGTCAGAGTACAGAGGCAGCTATGATACCTGGAGCAGAGAGGGTTGAGGGCCTTGAACCCCGATCCTCCAATCAACAACCCAGAGCCTTAACCGGTTGAGCCACCACTGCCCCCAGTGTAAATTGTAATCTTTTAAAAAGAAATGGAAAGTGTCTTCCTCGTGTCTCACTCCACAGCGGTGTTAATATGAAGCTCATATAAAAGTAAACACTCAGGACTTTAAGAATTTATAGAGTTTCATTACCATTTCTGTTTTTCTCTACAACACTAGAGGTTATATATTCATAGAAAGGTTTGTTTATTTCCACACAGGTGTTTGTATCTTCAGAGTAAACGTTGATATCAAACCAATTTCTGCTCTCTGAGATGCTCCGAGTGTTTGTTCATCTAAATATCAGCTCAAAAATGATTTTCAACGCTAAAACACGGTGTAAGATCACCAACAGAGGGACAAACACACGTCTATATCACACTCATTTTAGATCAAACTCACAGACACAACTTCAGAGGTTTCTTTATTCTGAATGAAAAGAAGTCAGTTTCCGTTCCACTGGCAGAATAGAGCAACGGTGCACTGAGAAAAAAGGGTTAAAGGAACAAAAAACCCTTCATGATGTATGAACATTGATACAAACATGATTATCGTTCTCTGACATCATGACTCTGGGTGTTTCAACTGTACTTTATGAGGAGAAAAAATGTAGGACAATCTCCTATTTATCTTTAGAAAGTTCTCATAAGATTATATATACTACGTACAGACACGACTGTTACGACAGTTCAACTTATGAATTTTCGATCTTACTGTGGACGCTAGCGATATGACACAATTTCGCATCGTAGCAGCGTATGTGGTTCTCTTTTATCATCGACATCATCGACTTCCGACAACTAAGTTAAAGTTAATGTAACCTTCAACAACCTAACGTTCGATTTCGCAGATGTCGGACAGAATCTTTATAAGTACGATACGACACGATACAATACGATACGATACAATACGATACGATACGATACGAAATGTTACGATACGATACGAAACGTTACGATACGTTACTTCAAAGTTTTTATGATACGTTGTTTTAGTGATTTCCATCGTTGTTAAAGTTTTTACAGCAGATCGGATTATTTACAAAACAAACTTTCTTTTGAATTGCATTAGACAAATGTACTGTTAATTATTATTAAACTATTACAGTAGTGTACCTCATACTGATCACCATTCTTTAAGACTCCTGGGTCGACTAGGTCACGATTCCACTTGTGATATTTTCTAGTTATGACGGTGTCATGGGAACACATATTCTTGGTAACTTTGGGCTAGCTGTATATATAAATTAAATATTTAAGAATATTCATTCATTCATTCATTTTCTACCGCTTATCCGAACTTCTCGGGTCACGGGGAGCCTGTGCCTATCTCAGGTGTCATCGGGCATCGAGGCAGGATACACCCTGGACGGAGTGCCAACCCATCACAGGGCACACACACACTCCCATTCACACACATACACACACACACACACACACACACACACTACGGACAATTTTCCAGAGATGCCAATCAACCTACCATGCAAGTCTTTGGACTGGGGGAGGAAACCGGAGTACCTGGAGGAAACCCTCGAGGAACAGGAAGAACATGCAAACTCCACACACACAAGGTGGAGGTGGGAATCGAACCCCTGACCCTGGAGGTGTGAGGCGAACGTGCTAACCACTAAGCCACCGTGCCCTCTATACTTAAGAATATAACATATAAAATATTTTTATATAGAAAATTTAAGGACTGTTGCTCTCCTGAGTAGAGGTTAAAGAGCAGGACCTGCACTTCATTCTCTCTCTCTCTCTCTCTCTCTCTCTCTCACACACACACACACACACACACACACACACACACACACACACACACACACACACACACACACACACACTTTCTCTGTGCTGCTTCTCTGTCACTTGGTTCCTCAGACATGAATCCTAATCAAGTTATCATATCAACAAATCTCTCATCAGGGGCCTGCACATGACAGCGGCAAAAAGAGAGGCCAGGCGACGGCTAATTTCCAGCAGCAGGATGCTGACGAATACCCTGAAACCCCGCCGAGTGTCTCTGTCACCCGAGGAACCATGCTGCTCCCCAGGCAGGATGTGCACCATACCCGGAACAGGGGGATTATTTACTCTGACACACAATGGGCTAAAGACACAATGCAGGCAGTATATCACACAACTGTCAATAATTTTTAAGACCATCCCACGGCCAATTAGCTGAAAGGGCGTGGAACTTTCTAGGCCTGTTTCTGAGGTCCACCAGAGACAAACAGTCCACCCACACACACACACACACACACACACACACACACACACACACACACACACACACACACACACACACACACACACAAGACACACACACATACACACACTGGAGCAGCTGCAGAGGTCTTAGTTATACGGCTGCATAATTTTATTCATTGCATGTCGAAGATTGTCTCTAAAAGAATTCCGTGAATATAATCACTGGCAACCCGGAAAACTTTAATCTCCATGAGAGATAATTGAGAAAAGACTTGTTCGTAGTAACATGTGTCTTAACATGAAAAATGAGTAAAAACAAAACATCTGGATTTCATCACCTGTAGCCTTTAGAGAAGATTGAAATGCTCTAATAATACCGCGCTAATACTATGCTAATACTTTCGCTAACAACATGCTAACACCACAGATTCACTTGGCGTTAGTTAAGTCATGCTGGATAACGTCGGACAAGTTACAGCCTTAGACTTTGGATAGATTTCTACACCGAGCGACGAAAGTCTACCTTCAGGATTTCGAAGTCAATTTCTTCTGATAAACCTTTTTGATTTTAACGTTGAATAAAGGAAAACTTTTAACCTTGACATTTTTTAGTCTCATTCATCAACTTGAATAAATAAGAGAGAAAAGCAGAGATTAGTGACAGATTTGAGTGACAGCCTTTATACGAGAGCGTGAGAGATAAACAGTTAGTTTGTTCACTAATTGCTGTAGTGTAAGAAGAAGAATTAGAAAACTCGCTAGGAAAATAATCACATTACAAAGTGCAAAGTGTTCGATTCCTGCTGTAAAGTGAAGCGTGTGAGTTCAGGTTGCACATCAGTAACAGAGCGAACGTCACCAAGACAAAGACCTCGCTGTGTTCTGGTCTTATGCCCAGCGGGTGTGTCATGCCACAGCACTGCCTCTGCCTTGACCGCTCATTAATCACTCTCTCAGCCCTGCTGGAGCACTTCAGTCAGGAGCGTGGCCTCTGTTCGGACAGGCCCGTGACCTATGGCCTGGCCAGAGAGCTCTGACCAATCGTAACATGGCGTCTGGGGCGAGTGGGCTACCTGCTGCTGAGGATGAATACGATTGGACACAGCTTTCAAGATGATGGAGGACGGCAGATTTGCCACGCTGACCACTCACACCGAGTGTTCTAATGACCACACGGCCAGAGCAAGGAGCTCGTGATAGCAGAAAAAAAGAACAAAAGGTTGTTCTTTTTTTTTTTCTTTTTTTTCCCTGGACTTTGATGGTTTCATTTCCGATAGCAGGGTTCCTTTCTACGGAAGACCAAGGAAGATCAAGGCTTTTTTTAGATTTGGACACAGCTGCTGTTTTAGTCATGCATTTGAATAATACTATTAAGAAATTTTCATTGATTTGACAACATTTTAGTAAAATTTGAACAATTTAATTATTAAACAATCAGCTATGTTGACTGATAAACATGTAAATATAGAAAAATAAAGGGGCAACATTCATTTCTTGGGCAACACTTTCTATGTGTACTAACTAACGAGCATGTTAATAACATTACAAAGCATTATTTAGGCATTATAAACATATTATTATAACCAAATACTATCTATCAGACACGGCACTGCGATCTAAGTCAGTCATTACTAATCTGTGACGTAGGTTTGGAGTCTGTTGGAACAGACCTTGTAAATGTTCATATAGGGTTATGTCAGTAGTCAAGAAGGGCTTATAAATATCACCTGTAATATAGTTTTAGTTCTTACGTTTCATTACAGTCTATGCAGGTGCTTATGTAGTGGTTATGTATCTCTATGAATAAACAATGTCACAGCATGTTATTATAGTGTTTAGTCATTTATACCTACAGTACAGCTACATGATACCTACACAAGCCTGACATAAACCTACATAACGACATTAAAAGTTTGATGTGATGTGATTTGTCACAATAGTCACCAAGGTCAAGCCATAGATTTTTGCTGACATAAGGCTGCTATGACTAAATTACATTAGAAGGTTTTGATAAATGACTCTGAAGCTAGGTCAGAGGATTAGGAAGGTTATAATGTGACATAGCTTTCCAAATGAGTTCGATATAAGGTGTACAAGAAACAGCGCAAAATTTGGTAGAAATAACAGGTAATACTATGAAACTATTGCACGGTGTAATAACACGCTGTGTACTACATAAGCATATAGCAAGAATTTCAATTCAATTCAATTCAAGTTTATTTGTATAGCGCTTTTTACAATAGACATTGTCTCAAAGCAGCTTTACAGAACATAAACTTAGAGCAGAAGGTAAACATAATTAATGATAAAGGAAATAACGAATAATAAAAGTAAAAGAATTGACAGAATAAACAATTCTAGATTATTATTAGATATATTTAGTTCACAATGTGTTTGTATTTATTCCCCTATGAGCAAGTCTGAGGTGACTCAGGCAGCAGTGGCAAGGAAAAACTCCCTTAAATTGGTAAAGGAAGAAACCTTGAGATAAGACACATTGTCATGATGGAAGACCACTGAGGTCACATGATGCTCATTTGTGCTAATGAGATCTCCATAAAAGTTGTATAAACAGTATGTTTATGCAGTGAATAATAAATATATGCACTGATAAGGAAACTTGAGAGAACTGGCTGGATGAGGAAAAACGACAATAAAAGAACAAATATTAAATACAAATAAAACAACAAACAAAACAAAGTGTATCGAATCTTGGAAAATGTGAACAATTTTCTCTCGCTGTTTGTAAAGCCGTCCATCTGTGAGCTGTTTAAAACCTCTGCTTATCTGTCAGTTGTGTTGTTTGTAGCTGTAGCAGCATGCTGGCAGCATAATTACAACAATTATATCTAATTGTGAATGGCCCTGCAGGACCCCAGCAGCATGGAGCTCAACCCCCTGCGTCCTGTCTTTAAGGTGTGTGTGTGTGTGTGTGAGTGTGTGTGTGTGTAGGTATAGATGCAGGTGCTCTTCCACCGATCCCATGGACCCCTGCCTTGGTATCACAATTGCCTTCCACCTGGTTTATACAGAAACTAAACCCTGAGCATAAAATACACTGATCTCATAACTGTATAATTATTAATTACTGTATAATTATTATTAATCATTTCTCCTTTATCAATCTGTACTTTAAGGATGTTCATAAAGCTGCAACAGACAACAGACACGAACTGTTCATAATCATACAGAAACATTCAAACATCTCTTTGGCAGCACTGACTATCAAGGCCACATGAATACTAATGTCTGTTGCATTCACATGCATACTAATGTCGGTTGTCATAAAGCTGCATAAAACCTTTATGACAACAGACATGAACTGTTCATAATCATACAGAAACATTCAAACATCTCTTTGGCAGCACTGACTATCAAGGCCACATGAATACTAATGTCTGTTGCATACACATGCATACTAATGTCGGTTGTCATAAAGCTGCATAAAACCTTTATGACAACAGACATGAACTGTTCATAATCATACAGAAACATTCAAACATCTCTTTGGCAGCACTGCCTATCAAGGCCACATGAATACTAATGTCTGTTGCATACACATGCATACTAATGTCGGTTGTCATAAAGCTGCATAAAACCTTTATGACAACAGACATGAACTGTTCATAACCATAGAGAAACTTTCAAACATCTCTTTGGCAGCACTGACTATCAAGGCCACATGAATACTAATGTCTGTTGCATACACATGCATACTAATGTCGTTTGTCATAAAGCTGCATAAAACCTTTATGACAACAGACATGAACTGTTCATAATCATACAGAAACATTCAAACATCTCTTTGGCAGCACTGCCTATCAAGGCCACATGAATACTAATGTCTGTTGCATACACATGCATACTAATGTCGGTTGTCATAAAGCTGCATAAAACCTTTATGACAATAGACATGAACTGTTCATAACCATAGAGAAACTTTCAAACATCTCTTTGGCAGCACTGACTATCAAGGCCACATGAATACTAATGTCTGTTGCATACACATGCATACTAATGTCGGTTGTCATAAAGCTGCATAAAACCTTTATGACAACAGACATGAACTGTTCATAATCATACAGAAACATTCAAACATCTCTTTGGCAGCACTGCCTATCAAGGCCACATGCATACTAACTTAAGAGTACATTCATAACATGTCACAAGGTGTTCATAAGGCATTATACCCATCCTTGTAGACATTTTTACTGTGGTATTACAGTTTCTAGTTTTGTTTTCCTGTGAATTCATTCCAAAGGATAAACTGTTAAAATGAGTGATTATGACACATTATATCACCCTGTAAGTACATCTCATAATGTTTAAGTGGGGCTTGGTGATGTACTGTGCTATAAACAATACATATATCATGATAATTCATTATACATAATTATAGATATAAAATATATTATGTCACTCATAATGCACTGTGCCAAACGGGGCTTATAATGCATCATGGTAACAATTCATAATACAGCATAAATACTCATGACAATTTTAATCTGTGATGTGACTCAGACTTTGGCAATATATAGGACAAAATAAAACAGTTTTTATGTCTGTTGGAACAGATTGTTGTAAAATGTTCATACAGAGTTATGTCAGTAGTCATGTGGGGCTTATGATATTATGTACATTTATGAACATCAACAGTTTTTTTTTATTTTTATTTTTTTTATCAAACTTACTGTCCAGGCTAATGTAATGTTAATGTAAGTGTAATAACTTGTGCTGTCAGAAATCTATTTTTAAATGGATATTACGAAAGTTTTCTGCCTTTCGACATTGATTATAATAAACCTTTTGTAGGTTTATGTCAGGTCATGTAGCTCTATGAATAAAACATTACTATAGCACACTTTTTAAATTGACCTTATGTGTTTTTACCACTAAGTGTTTTAGCATCTTTTGGACTTTTTACATTGACATAACCCCGTCATAACTGCTTTATGCTAACCATTTAAATATTAAAAAAGCAAGGGCCTTTTTAGTCCGACTGAAATCCGGTCTGTCAAGGGATTTTGTAGGTTTATGTCAATATTCTTGGGAGGCCTATGTATTTGTTATGCAGCTTTATAAACATCACACTAATAACATTAGTTATTAACTAATAACATTAATGAGTATCAATAATCATATACTATTGTTATTTTGAGTTAAACTAAGTGAACACGCTATTACACAGTGGTGGAACTTATGGAACTTGATGACATGCTTATAAGGCCTTATAAACCT
Organism: Tachysurus fulvidraco; assembly: GCF_022655615.1. Classification (NCBI taxonomy): domain Eukaryota; kingdom Metazoa; phylum Chordata; class Actinopteri; order Siluriformes; family Bagridae; genus Tachysurus; species Tachysurus fulvidraco. The sequence continues at coordinate 4,270,570 of NC_062522.1, forward strand.
TTGACATCTTCAGGCCAGTGTTCGACTGATGTGGGTCCATATTTTTGTCAGATGTTTTCAGTGTTAAGTGAAGATTAAAAAGCCTCGGCACTGGGTGGAGTGGCCTCTTTCATAAAGACTGCTGATGGTAGCATCTGTCGTCTTTGTTGTGTGAGGAGAGTCGGATGGAGGAATCCAACAGCATGTGTGTCATGAAGGAAGAAGAGGACAGAGATTGATGAAGATCAGGTCATTTTTGCTGCCTGATAAAACCACCACTAACTTATCTTTGACTGGCGGCCAATCGATTTGCTTTAGATAATCACTCATACGGCAGGGATGAGGCTTTCTCGCCATGTGCCGTAGGATCAGAGGCCAGAGCAGGTGATAGGCATGTATTCATATGCTTTATATAAACCAGGAGTGAGGAGGAAGACGTAAAATCAAGAAAACACTATAAATAAAATCAGCAAATTCATTTAAAACACCAGTGGAGTTGGTCAAAAAATTATAAACAAAAATAAACTATGAGATTTTGGTTGATAGATTGAAAAACCATAAAATTATAAATAGTATACATATATAATTATAACATGATTAAAACTAAAAACTGAAAAAAATAAAATGCATATTACAGCGTGTAACAAAAAATCGACAAAAAGTCTATTTCTAGAAACTTCAGCAATTGCAAATGACAGATAATATATTTATATATATGGCACTTTAATAAGACTATTTCAAACTTTAAAGTAAGTAAACAAGTTTTATATGTATTATATATATATATATATATATATATATATATATATATATATATATATATATATATATAAATTTTTGCTTTGCTTTCTTAGAATTTAATTGCAGTAGATCGACTATGTAGATGATTTAAAAAAATCATTCAGATGGAAAAAAATCTTTGTTTTGTTTTCTCCCTTTTCAAAATATATATTTTAGCTAGCTAGAGCTAGCATGCTAGCATGACACCTAGCACGCCTTGCCGACCTTACAGAATATATTGCATTTAATTTTTAAAAAGTGAGAACGGAGTGTTAAGAACTAACTATCAATTACATGAGTAAGGTTTTTAGCTAACATACTGTGCTAGAGACATGATTGTAAGCGTATGTTAGCATGTTCGTGACAGTGTTTGTTTAGCTGGTACACATCACAGAAGAAGAGATGCTGTGATGATTTTTAAACATCATCAAAAACAAACTAAAAGACATTTTTGATTCTAGTTTAAAGACTAGTTTAGATTCAAACTAAAATACTGGGGGTGGGATGGTGTGGCTGCCCTCCAGGAGACTAATCTAGTCCTCCTGAGCTGTTTACCGGAAAAGAGGAGCTCCTGGGCCACTGAGCTCACAGAGCAGGTGCTCTAATAGAACCCAAACCACTGTCTGATTCTCCCACAGGTTGGATACTTTTGTTACTCGCTAAGCCTATTCGGGGTATTAGCTTCTTGCTACATTGGCTGTAATGTTAAAGTCAGCAGGAGCATCGTTTTCAGCTTGGATAACTATTGTTCCCTTTTTTTGTTGAAGGAAAGAATTTCCTCTCTTCCTGAAGGTCTGGATTTAGACCCAGGATATTTCCAATACATGTCAACAAACCGTTTTTTTAAACAAAAGTAACATTATCACGCTACGTGCTTGAATTGTATAGATGCTGAATGAAGCCTTTGACAAAGCAAAGCTAACCTGCTAATTACACCTGCTGAGGAAATGATCGAGAATTAATAAGAGAATTAACTTTAACTGGAGGAGAAAATGCTTTCATCAGCCATCGTTTCTCCATGTTTGGTCCAAAAATAATCAGCAACACAAACAAAATGCATATTTATTCTTACAATTCAAGTTTCTAAACGAGTGACACACATGACAACGCCATACCGAGCGATTTAACGACGATCTTATATTCACGTTTTAGAATCAAACCTATTTCGAAATAAACGACTCATTTGAAATGAAAATAAAATAAGTGAACAATTTAATCATTGTAAAATAAAATAAGTAAAACAAACAAATCGTTTTTGATTTGATAAACGTTTAAGAATTTCTTCCATTTCACTCTAAAATCATTTCTTTCTATCAGTAATTTCCAGAATTAAAAGTCAAAAGAAATCATCACCCGATCTGTTCGGCATGTACCACAATGCTGTCAAATTCTGGGTTCTGATTTGTCAGGAGGTGTTGATTTGTTTTCTACAGCTAAACATGTTTTTATATAAATTCATGAAAATTCTGTTTTTTCTAAATTCATGAAAGGCGTTTCTGGTGTCCGTGTTTGGTAAAAGTGAGAGCTGTAAATGTGAAAAATGACATGCTGATTTTTTTGTTTGTTTTTTTGTCTTCAAAAATGAACTTTAAACAAGAAACAAAAATGGGCGCTGGTTTGGAAATAACCGTTTGTAGCTGCTATAACTGATTGTCTGATAAAACAGATAAAAACGTACGATAAATCATTCTTTACCAAATGAAATATTTGAATCGTTGATAAATTGCTGTGGTTCGATCAGAATAAAACATGTTCGTGATTATTTTCTTTTCACCGAACTCACTGTTCTTTAAATTGCTGCCCTCTGGCAAATCGTTCCGAGTCGTCACGTCGTCACGAACCAATACGGTCAAGATGAGTTCTTTAGACACATTTTATACACAAAACCTACAAGATTACATTCTCTGTACTGTATACCTCATTATTGAGTGTTTATTAATATAGTTTTGTCCCTATGTATTATATATTATTGACATGTTTACATTCTGCTACACTTTAATACCCTCTCAGATATGCAAATCCGTAAGTTTGACTATTTTATTATAGCTATATAAAATATTTACATGCTTATTTATACCTTATATATATCAAGTTAATATTAAGACTGGAATCTTGAATCTTATTCCTCCTTTATTGCTGAAATAGATAGATAGATAGATAGATAGATAGATAGATAGATAGATAGATAGATAGATAGATAGATAGATAGATAGATAGATAGATAGATAGATAGATAGATAGATAGATAGATTTGGAGGAATCCTAGATAGATCCTGGAGGAAATTCAAGCATCCAGTAGCAAACATACAGAGAAATAAGATTTTTCAGAAGCAAATACAATTAAAAAAAACATTTGTACTAAGTCACTCCTCAGTGTTCTTCTCCACCGATTTGGTTCCCACACTGCCCTGGGTGAGAGGGAAATGAATCAGGTGCTAAGCAGAGTGGAATTAGTAACTCATGCTCAAATCTCCGAGCGAGACCTTGGGCTTATCTCCTTGCGATCCCCCGCCTGATCCCTTCTTGTCTTGAGTTTTCTTGTCATTATAGATGGGAGATGATTCGGGTGATCTTTCGGGTCTTGTGCCTGGCTCTTTTGTCTTTGCCAGCAAGGGGGGATCTGTCTTTTGTTCTCCTCTCGTCTTCTTTCATGGATCACCACAGATGCCCTTTTCATTTTGCTGATGACCCCTCACCCCTGGGGTCTACTGTAAAGAGGAGGGGAAGGAGGAGACCCTTTAATCAGGAACCATTGCTCTTGTCTATGTTTATGGTTCTTTCTTTTTTTTTTTTTTTACTGGGAATCTGTGGGAAATGGTGCGTAAGGATCATGATGGATCATGTTTTGATCAAAGAGCAGTGCTATTAAACCCAAAGTACAGTCTGTGTATAGATAATAGTCTTTAAATGTGCAAATGCACCGATCACAGTCAGGTGAGGAAGCGATTCAACTCTGAATCGACTCTGAATCGACTCTGAATCTATAATGAACTCAGAAATGACACTGACCTATTAGTTCCTCACGAGCTCTTATAGAAAGAACAAGGTTTCAATTCAGGAACGTTTTCCTCAGACTTGATAATTAGAAATAGATGCTGGAGATAAATAGTAACTTAATTTTAATCTTTATCATTTTATTCTGTCTTTATACTCCTGTCAAGCTGCTTTGAGGCAATGTCCATTGTTAAAAGTGCTACACAAATAAATTAAAACTAATCAAATGGTTGCTGTGTGTTTTTTGTCTGGCTATGATTTACTAATAAACATGAAAACGTACAAAATCGCCATTTACGTAACAAACGAACAAACGAAAATCATCTGAATTCATTCATAGAGTTTATGAACAGAACATCTATTCTACACGAACCACAAGATTTGTAGTTGTAGATGTAGAACGATCTAGTTTTTCGTTAATACGCACAGAATCAGTTTAATCACTAATTTATGCTAATGCTAGCTCCTCTGATCCGCAAAGCTTTCTAGATGGTTTTCATTGATATAAATTAAAATAAATAGTTTAATCCCTTAGATAATAAATGCTTTTTTAATAAAATTATCCATCACATTAAGCTCGTTACACGATGACTAGCGTACATCATGACAACTAAAATGCTGCCATAGAGGATTTTTAATTTCTCTATTGAAAATATAGATTTTTTTTTAACCGTAGAATCATTTGATTAAAAGAAAATTAATTTCAGTATGCAGTGAATCAGTTCTTTTTTTTTTTTTTTTTTTTTGTGCTTTAAGATATTTTTGTACTTAATAGTGAATAATATCCAAACTTAATTTTTGTTTTGTCAGAATTTCCCCCAGGTCCTTTCAGTGCGACAGCGCTTTTCTTTTTTTGCGAAAGCTAGGTCTTTTGAAAAGAATCGATTTGCTAAACCATCATGTAAGAAGTGAGCTAGAAATACAGTGTGGATTAAAATAACCTAAGACCTCAGGATGAGATGGAAATTCTGGGTGTGGCTTCATCCTCCTGCTGCACCTACAGTATCTAGCTGGTGAACTCGCGGTGATGACGGTGTTGTCCGACCATCTGTCTTCTCCCAGAGTTACTGACTCATTGAACTCTTCAGAAAGCTACATTTCCAATAGATCCCCAATTGCTCCCTAACAGCTTGTTAATGATTTTATGGCCCGAGGAATGATGCTGTGCAAAATAAAACTACAGGATCCTCACAAAAACCTTACATGGCTGTAAATATGTATTAACCAGAAAATGGGCCTTGTTTGGGATCATTTAAAAGAGACAAAAGCCGAGAGTGGCACAAAAGGCTGGGTGTGGGGAGAAAAGAGGGGATTCTACTTAGCTAATGAGTTGTCCCATAGAGATGTAAAGAGGAGGGTCTTTAGGTAAAGCGATTGCCCCTCTGCTCGGGGCTGATAGACTGTAAAGTGGGTACAGCTCGCGTTCTACCCTGCATCGCTATTGTTTCTATGTTAATTCATCCTGAGGACAGTTGGGTTTCAGGGACAGATTATTGAAGAGGCAGACCATAGTATTACGGGGCAACTTTTCGACCAGGCTATTGAGCGAAAGAGGCTTTTGTTTCCATTTCCCTCCCTTTCCTGATAAAGAGGAGCCTTTTTACCTCAGGAACTTCCAGCAACAGGTCCTGGAGAGAGCTGCAGTACTCACAGACCCTCGGGCCACAAGAGCCTCTCTTCAACACTTTATCTCCTCATATAGCAACTTGAAAAGTGGCCAATCGTTTTGAGAATGTATCCTTCAGCCTTCACCTTAAAAGAGCAAATGTGTCCTTGTGCGTGTAAAAGGATCGTTATGTATACCGGATACGTGTGATGGTGTAACATCGCATATGGAATTCAGCACTCGTTTAAGAGGTTATTGAACGCAAAGCTTTTATGCTTTGTGTTTTAAAGGGTAAAGAGGACATTTTATTTGAATGTGAACTGAATTAGAAGCTCAGTTGGGTGAAATGCGTCCCATCGACGTGTACAAAACATTCATTCACTCGTCTTTGTTTCGTTTTGTCAGGATTTTGCGATCTCTGAAACGAACACATTATGACATGTTATGAATGTGTTCATTTCATAGTGTCTCATAGATATGACTTCCGTAGAGATAGAAATTTACATTTTGGTATTTACTAGGCGATTAAATACAGCATGAACTGTAATGTAGCATAAATAAAAACCTTTTGACAAAGTTTAACTATGACCATAGCTCATTAGACTGCTATAATGCAGTTATAAGGCATCATAAAGATTATACATTATACTTCTTACATAATTGTAAATAAAATGCATCACACATTGTAGCTAGGTTTATAAATCATAAATTATAAACACATTATAAATTGCTTCTGTGATACTGTACAGTGTTCATAAACAGATTATAACACCCATAAGAAAAACAGAACCTTTGCAATTATCTTTATAAACTTTCTCTTTAACTAGCTAAAAAAAAATTATGAACAGCTTCATTATAAATTGTTTCTGTGATACTGTACAGTGTTCATAACACATTATAACACCCAAAAACAGAAAAACAGAACCTTTCCAATTATCTTTATAAACTTTCTCTTTAACTAGCTAAAAAATATATATGAACAGCTTCATATAGAGTATCATGAAATGTTCTAGGACATTTATGTCAGCTTATAATGCATTACAAACACTCATATACACACAGTAATGCTGAATAATGTCTATAAAGCCTTATGCACAGTATATGTATATGTATTCATTGTCCATTATACATATAAGACCTCACTTAAATGTTCACAACATAAAAATGTTTAATTTGGGACATTTATAATTGTTACAGTGAACTCGTCATATGTGATAATATAGAGTTTATAAGCCCAGGATCCTGTAATCAGACTGCTTTAAGCCACTTAAGGGCAGATTAGAAGGCTGTATTTCATCCATTGAAGCTGATATTAACATTTTAATTCTTCAGTGTAGTAAAGGATCTGACTTTAAGCCAGACAGGTGCTACATTATTACACCTCTTTCTCTCTTTCACACACTCCGTAATCCACACACACACACACACACACACACACACACACACACACACACACACACACACACACACACACACACACACACACACACACACACACACACACACACAGATACACAAAGATGCACACGTCTAATCTGTCCTTGTGATTCCCCAAATAGCCCAGCTCTGGGTTTGATGCTGGCCGCATTGCTAATGACAACCTTTTATCATATTGTGTCGGTGTGGGCTAAAGGCCAGCTTCAGCCCACTTGAGAGAGGCCAATCCTTCAAATCTGCTGGCCCAATAGGCAGAGCACGAGGGGACAGATGTGGGATCAGGGCCAAGCTGCTCTCTGTTTGCTGTCTCGATCCTCTCGGTCAACACACGGCTTTATTTTTCTGCATCGAGCTTCTTTTTTTAACACCGTCCACTCTTTTGTCTTTGATGAACACCACACACACTCGCGCTCCTCAGGACCGATTGAAGGCGCTGTTTGCCGATCAGTCGTATGCGTGCTCTGCTTTAGTCTCGGGATTGGATCTCTGTTCATTCGGAGAACTGTTGCAGTCTGTTGTGTCAGGGTTTAACATGTGGTTCAACCACATCATCTGTAGAATAAATACACTGGAAAAGAGGTTTGTTCATGTGGCCAAAAAAAAATGGAGTTTCTTCCTTTATTACGGTGTTCGTGTTGATGATCGAACGTCTTCCTCGTGTCTCACTCCACAGCGGTGTTAATATGAAGCTCATATGAAAGTAAACACTCAGGACTTTAAGAATTTGTAGAGTTTCATTATTATTTCTGTTTTTATCTACAACACTAGAGGTGACAGATTCATAGAAAAGTCCTGGTTTATTTTTTTCCCCACACAGATGTTTGTATGTTCAGAGTAAACGTTGATATCAAACCCATTTCTGTTCTCTGAGAAGCTCCGAGTGTTTGTTCGTCTAAAAAGCAGCTCAGATTTCTCTCAGACACTAAAATTCAGTGTAAGATCATCAACAGAGCGACAAACACACGTCTAAAACACGCCGAAGGAACGACAGAGTCCTGACTCACTTTAGATCAGACTGAAAAAGCCACAAGTCTGTTTCTTTCGTCTCCCCCAGATGTGTCGGTATGAATCAGAGCGTCGAGCCTGAGTGACGTCGGTGAGCCGCTCGGTAACGATGCAGTCGTTTTCAGTATTGTGTGAATCATAAAGCAGTTTATTTAGTAAGTATAAAAGAGAATTTAGTGACTGCGGTGACAGTAATAAAGGTTTAGGTATGAGTGCATGATTAGTGCAGATTTACTGTTACTACACTGAAGGATTTGTATTTTTTTAAGCGTTTAACATTTTAAAAATAATTACAGATTATAATTATTATAATATTTGTTATCCATTTATATTTATATTAAAAACTATGAAATAAATCCAGCAGATAGAAATATAGCTGAAGTCATCAACTCTACAGTCTCAGGATAACTGATTTATTTATTTCTCTTGTGTTCTCTCTCTCTCTCTGAGCGAGAGAGAGAGAGAGAGAGAGTAGAGAGATGAGAGAAGAGAGAGAAGAGAGATAGAGAGAGAGGAGAGAGAGAGAGAGAGGAGAAGAGCAGAGAGAGCAGCAGGCGGAGGGACAGGCGAAGTGCAGGGGAGGAAGGGCGTAGAGGGATGTAGGAAGAGTAGAGAGAGACCGACCGAAGAGTTAGAGAGGGCAGGGCCCGAGAGAGAGAGCAGAGAGAGATGGAGAGATTAGAGATGGGAGGTGAGAGAGGGAGAAAGAGGGGGAGAGAGAAAAAGAGGGGGAGTGAGAGAAGAGAGAGAAAGATATAGAGATAGAGATCTTAGATAGAGCAGAGACGAAGAAGAGAGAGAGAGAGAAGATGAGAGAGGGGAGAGCGGAATGGAAGATGAAGACCGAGAAGGAGGAAAGCGAGAGAGAGAAGAGAGAGAGACGAGAGAAGAGAGAGAGAGAGAGGGAGAGAGAGAGAGAGGAGGGAGAGAAGGAGCAAGGAGCAAAGAGGCGAAGAGAGAAAACCTCGGAAAGAACAGAAGGGACATGGGGGGGGTCGATGGGGGAGAGGGTCGCACACAGAAGGGGGAAGTCTCGAGGCGGTGTGAGCTAGTGAGGTGTAGGGGGAGTGGAGGGAGGCGAGCGCCGAGCAGGAAGAGTGATTGAAGGTTACAACCTTTTCTACTGGTAATTGTTGTGATGAAAACTGAGCAATCGAAATAAAGGTCTTTTTCAAAATAAAAAAAAAAAATCTTTCTCTCTGTCTCTTGCTTTCTCTCTCTCTCTCTCTCTCTCTCTCTCTCTCTCTCTCTCTCTCTCTCTCTCTCTCTCTCTCACACTCCCTCATTCTGCCCAATCAGAGTTTGTACATTTAGCTGTAAGTACGATGTATGTACAGTACATCTGAGTGTGTAACAGACATTTACAGTCTGACGTGTCGGACACAGAAACGTCTGATGTTGCGTCTGTGAGTCTGATCTAAAATAAATCGGGACTCTGTTGTTCTTTCAGTGTGTGTTTAAAGAGAGCAGAAATGGGTTTGATATCAACATTTACTCTGAAGACACAAACATCTGTGTGGAGAAAAACAAACGATTTTGTTTATTGCCTCTAGTATTGTAGGGAAAAGACAGAGATGCTCATGAAGCACTAGACATTCTTGAAGTCCTGAGTGTTTACTTCCATATGAGCTTCATATTAACACCACTGTGGAGTGAGACACGATGAAGACGTTCGATACTCAACACGAACTCAAGAGTTAAGCTACAAATTTTGTAATAAAAGCACTAGGAAGTTTTACATGCTGTTGGTGTTAAAGCAAGCAAATTCTTACATAAACAACATCATCACTTTCTCGAAGCATCTTTCACAGACAGGAGTTTATTTAGAGCAAACAGACTTTACTTCCAACTGCTATTTTCTGACACTGATGTGAGGGGTAGATAACGTCCTGTGATCTGGGTCAGGCCTGAGAAGACACGTGTTACGACTCGGTGCGAATAACAAAAGACCACGAGTTGAGCCAGAGGCAGTGACAGGAGCGGTAGAGTTCGAGATCTATTACAATACAAAGACTATAAATCATGATCTTGTTTTTTAAAACGTCCCCATCACCATAATTATGAGTTACTACAGCGTCAGGACACGCTAGTGTGAAAGGCAAAGGTATATTTGTACATTTGTGTAAAACATTTCCCCATACTTGTGGATGCTTGGGAAAATGTATGAGACCTTACGTTCTATAGTTATGTGTTTCGAGGCTGATTGCCACTGAAAGCTTAAATTAAATTAAATTAAATTAAATTAAATTAAATTAAATTAAATTAAATTAAATTATTATTATTATTATTATTATTATTATTATTAATAATAATAATAACAATTATTTGGTTGTTCATAATAATAATAATAATAATAATAATAATAATAATAATAATAATAATAATAATAATAATAATAATAATAATAATAATAATAAAGTAACACTAACATCAACAAGTACCTATGATAATAATACAGAATAGAAAGAAAGAAAGAAATATGTGATGTAAAAAAAGAAAAAGAAAAAAGTAAGAAAGGAAGCAGTGAACCCAAAAAGGGAAAAGGAAATAAAAAAATATTTTAAAAAAATGTATTAATATAAATCAAAAGCATACAAACATACAGATAAATAAATCATACATTAATTCATGAAGAAAGGAATTATAATCCTAAAATATTTAAATAAAAACAAAGTAAAAATTGAATCTCAGAAAGTAATGAAGCATTTATTAGCAATTTATTAAAGAATCAATCAAAACAAAAACAAAAAAGTAAATACAGTGATATGATGATAAATTGTTGATATGATGAAAAGGTCACGTGGCTTCTTGTGTATGTGTTTGATGCAGGTCCGTCCCCCTGCCCGAGGACACGGGTGTGACACGGGCGATCAGGGTGACTGTTGTGAAAGGAAGTTGTTTCTCTCCAGGTGCTTGGTCACGTGGCGTTAAAGCGGGCGTGTAACGTAGGGATGTGCTGCAGTTAGTCTGGACATTTATGATGCACTAGTGGACTTTTATTTTATAACATTTGCTTATTTTTCAGCCGGGCTTACAATGTACAAAAGTGGTATATTGAGCAAAAAATCACATCCTGCCCAGGACTAGGCGCTAAAGGAAAGAATGTGAGCTGCTTGGTTGCCAAATCCATCCCAAACTCTTTTCAAAGTCAAATATTTTGTAATACTTACTTAAGTAATTAAAAATACATTTAGTATAACATTTAAACACTGCTGAATTCTGCCCTCTGATTGGTCAGAAGGTGTTGATTAATTTTCTGACTGCTGCAAATCACATTAATGTGCTGCTTTTAATTCATCATCGTTTCTATAGCAACAGCACATTCACAAGGACTTCTATGAGGTGGTGTTAATTTAACATTTTTGGACGCGTCTCCAGTGTTAGCACTTGTCTCTTCATAGATATAACATAAGTGACAACAGGAAATAATTAGTTTTACAGATGCTCAACAACAGCAAATATAATATATATCATACATTAAAAACAGAAAGTGGAAAATAATCCAACCTGGCCACCCTGTGTATATATATATGTATATATATATATATATATATATGAATAATGTGTGTATAAAATGTGAAAAGATGTTCCATTAAAGGTGACTGATCCCTCATTTTTTTATCCGATATGGAGCTCCTTCTCTACTCCTACTGCACATTTCTTATCTATGTGTGCAATAAAACAGTCTGTCTTTATTAATGTTCTCACAAAAAAGGTCTTTTAATATGTACTCAGTTGTGTCATCGCTCATGTGTCATGTGATTTACACCACTGGTTTATTTCAGGTCAGTAAAAAACTTCTTGTTAAGACAGATCTCATCATCTTTGCTTGTGTGTGAACTGTCCTTTGTCCCATGTTCCTCTGAGCATCACTTAAAAGTTTACATACAGAAAAGCAATAGAGGGATCAGGGCACCCCGTCCTTCCACAGGTCAAAGAAGCACCCCATCTTCACCATCAGTTCCTCGGTTGTCTGATGACCGTATTGTGTTTTCTAATGGCTGTGATATCACTGGTGCCAGACCCCTGCTCGGTCTGCTCTGTTAATTCACTGAGTGCCTAACCTGCCTGACTCAGAAGGTCTCTAATTGAGTGTGTTAGGCATCGCGGGGCTCGAGTGGATGGTGATTTACAGGGACCCACTCGCAGTGTCTCCATGAACTCATCCGTGACTCAGCTAACAGCCGGAGCCTCCATAGATTAACTCTTGACCTCAGAGCAATAAAGACTTTATATTTGGTTTTATAGGCCGAAGAAAGTGTGTCTAGTCTGGCTGGCTTCCTCGTGCATTTTTACTCTAGTATGAAGAAAATTCCCTTACCTTTGTGATGGATGGAGATAGCACTAAAGAACTTTTCAAGTCAAGTCAAGAAGCTTTTATCGTCATTTCAACCATATATACTGTAGCTGTTGCAGTACACAGTGAAATGAGACAACGTTTCTCCAGGACTGGGGTGCTACATAAAACCAAGACAAGGCTAGGACTTAGTAAGTAGTCCAACGTACATAAAGTGCAACTGTGCAACCTGGTGCAAAGAGTGCAAGACAAGACAGACAGGACAGTGGAGGACAAGACAAACAAGACAGACAAGACAGTGCAGACAAAAGTTTACAAGACAATACACAAAAGACAGTACACAAAAAACAGCGCCGACCGACCAGTGTCAATACTGTATGTAAATACTGTAAGTTCAGACAATATCGTGTGCAGTAATATTCGAATGAACACAGTTTCTTAGCAGCAGGTCCCTGATGCCCCTTTTCCCCCGAGGCAGTTCGAGTGCTGGTTCGGAGCCTAATTTAGAACCAGTTCTTTCTGTTTCGACCGCCAAAGCACCGGCTCTGAACCAGGAAAAGTGGTTCTTATGTAGCACCAAAACGTTGCTGGTCTAGACTTAAGAACCGCTTGCATCAGGATCTGGGGGCGGGGCTACTGTTAGCGCATTTGATAATGTACCTTAAGTATACTAATGTTTAATACACTTTTACTTTACCCCAATATGATATATTATCAGCACACATGATAGTAGGTAGCTACATGCTAAGGCTAAATTTTTTTTCTGTGTTAACGATAAAATAACGTTATGTACTTTATCGATTACAACCTCCGTTTATACAGATTACACGGAGCCGCACGTACACGTTTTATTCGCCGCGTTTGGATGCTAATGTAGGTTCACAAAGCCATGAGCATTAACAGTAAAGCAACATCCGCCATTGTTGTTGTTGGGTTTGTGTTTGTCGCTGCTGCGCTAATGTTGCTGTGTAACGTGACACGTATACAGTGACGTCACACTCGGCGCTGTGATACTCTCTAGCCGGTGGAAAGGCAAACCGGTTCTTAGAAGGTTTGCCAGTGGAACCAACTTTGAACCAGCACTAGCGCTAGCTCTGAACCAGAACCCGGGTCTTTCCGGTGGAAAAGAGGCATGAGATAGTGTATAAGATTGTCTACATAACTGAGCAAATGAGGGTTAAGGACCTTTTTTAAAGGATTGGAACTCACCACCTTCCAACCGGTAGCGCAACATATTAGTCACTTTCCAGGAATTGGCTCAGTCATACAGTATGCTTAGTCCTTCTTTGTATCCAAACATATACAGCTTAGCCATTGTACTGGTGAATTGTTACCCCTTGTTTCTGCGATACAGGAGACACCCTGACCCCCAAGGTTTGCTGCCTTAAGAGAAAGAGTAATTGAGTGACACAACAGAAAATCATTTTCGTTGATAAGATGCCATAGCCATCTGTGGCATTGACACTAACTCCATCTTCTGTACTCTTTAGCTTTAGGCCTTTATAATGAACACTACTTAAGCAGAGACAACAATAAATAAAAAAACCTGATACTGCTTTACTGCATCGAGACTGTAAACAAGCATTTTGTTTCTCTCTTGTTGCAGTTTCAGCTACTGTTCCAAATAGTTTCCAATCACCCTCTTGCCCTCATGACCCTGTCTTGTAGTCTCTCATTAGTTATTAAACCTGTTTCTAATGGCATGCCAGTACAGGTGATGTGCCGCAGGAGTTGCAGTCCCTCTTTCATTTGCTTTTAACATGGCATGATGGTACAGTTTAGATGATTAGATAAACATGGAGGCTCTCACGTAGTCTCATGTCTTGCATGTCTGTGCAAACACTTGACAGCTCGTCTCTGTTTCTGATTGGCACTTTGTTTTTTTTTTCTCAGTTAAACCGAGAGGTCAAGGTTCACCATTATCTCTGGGCCACCTCCCCACTCTTGTTTATGGTCTTTATCAGAAGAGGCTGTGATAGGTCTAGCAGCGTTAATCTGACTGAGCACATTCTCATACACACACACACACACACACACACACACACACAAACACGCACACACACACACACACACACACACACACACACACACACACACACACACACACACACACACACACACACACACATACCCTTGCTGGAACTTAGCTCAGACTTTCCCACACTGATAAGCATCTGGAGCGTGCCATAAAGGCCGGCTGTAGATCTGAGCACACAACAAAGGCGCTCCTCTCTCCCCAGTGCGTGGTCATGATCCAGGCCCGGGTGCTGATAAGGGCGGTCTGGCACCCTGCCACATCCCAAGCTTCGCTTCTTAAGCATTCCTTGTACACTTCCTGTTCCACCTGATACACACAGAGATCTGTTAGTCCTCTTGTTTTCAGGTTCATGCTGTTATTCTGCAGTGTTCACTACGTTCAGTTCTATTCAGGCCAAGTATGTTTTTCTTGTTATCATCTTGTGTCCTGCTAAGAACACAGAGTTCACTGGTGGCATGAAAAAAATCCAAATCCACACACTTGCATGCATTCACTCAAGGCTGACAAGCGTTTCGTTCCTCTCTGTTTCTCAGCCATTGTAAGATGGGCGCTTGCGTTCTGTCTGCGAAGAGTTCAATGCCCCACCGTTGGCTCTGTGTCTTCGGCCAGCCCGGCCCTTTTTGTGAGGCAGTCACTGAGGCTGAATTGCACCCAGCCAAGGGAACTGAAAAGGATTACACCAGGAGGTGTGTGGGAATAGGGAAGGGGGTGGGTTGGCTGGTGGCAGACCAGGCAGGCGACCTATGGGAATGCCCACTGGCCCCTCTCCTGGGAGAGAGTGTGGGAAAAGTGGCTGAAAGCTGGCACACCATGACAAGGCCTGAGCTAGTGACAGAATGCCAAGCTAACGTCAAGCATATGGTGGTTATTCAACTTCTGGGGCGCAAGTTGAAGGTTCACACTGAGCTTCGGACTGCCCCGGAGCTACCCCTCCTCTTACTGGCTGCTGCCCAGTGGAGCAGATGGCTTCTTAGATGAGGAGCAAGCTACAGGTGAGCTAAACCATCTAGTCTTTAAAAAGCTTTTATAAAAGGACTCCTAAGAACTCTTAACGGTCGTTCCATTGGGGAAATCCAAAAACTGGATGTTTCCCAATCAGATTTTCATGTAGAATCTTTGTAGCATAATGATAGGATACCAATAATTAAAAAAAAAAGTGCAGGGTCTACATCTTACGTCAATTTCCAGAATATACTAAACGGCACTGATTGCTGGACACTGCTATAAAATATTTCCGTGTAACCTCCAGAAATGCTCTTCGGTCCTTCGGGGTTCAAATAAAATACTTTACCCCAAACTGGTGAAGGAAATAATTTCTTTAAAGGGTTCTTTGTGATGGTTCACAGTTCTAGCTTTCTAAAATGGATTTATTCTTATTTCTATTCTATTTACTCTTATTTCTAAAAACTTCCACACAGAATCTCATCCAAAGTTTCAGAGTATAAATAGTGCTGTTCGACAGAATTAAATAGTTCTCCATCCAAAAACCAGAAAGGACTCATTACTTATTCGTACTGAGTTCTGTGCAGAGCCCTACAACAATGTTCCCTATCACAAGACTTACATTTATTCCTCTTTTAGATCTCTTAACTATAAAACAGAACCTTTGAAGAACTCTATTTAAGAACACAGACCATCCAAAGTATGCGGCTGTTTAGTGGGGACTTTTTATGTTCTCCAGTGAGATACACAGATCACGTGCTAATTGTTAAGTTCTTAAAATAATGGCCCAGGTGTAGGACCAAGAAATTAAACCGGTTCTCCACTTGGCAGATGGTAGATGTTAGTAGACTACACAATATACAGGGGTTCAAGTTGAGTCGTTCCCATGCAGAGGGAGCAGTGATGAAGTTACCAGTGTGAACTCTGAGGTCAGCAGAGAACGTTAGACTGGTGGGCTTCTGTTCAAACCCTCACAGAGAGCTGATTCTTGCTGTGCCAGTTTTATAGCCTTTGAAATGCCACACTCCCAGGCAGGACTGCGGACCACATACCATCCAAGAAGTGCTACGATCGGACGTCGTCTCCCATCACGATGACTAGCTGACGCTGACGTCCTTAGGAAAAAAAAAAAAGGTTTCTCAAAGGGTTCCTTGGATTGTTCTAGACAAATCCTATTATATCTAAAGATAGATAAACACATTTTTGCTTTTTCCAAAAAACATGATTTGCACCTCGTAATAGTTCTTTTTGACCCTTTATAGAACACGTTAAACCCCGGAGTCATTTTTATGTCATTTCTGAATAAGGCAGAAGGCATGGTGCTGAGGTAAAGCTTTACATATTCATTTAGTATCACATCTGAGGAAAATGTTGATATTCTCAGTAGTAGTTTTGTCTTGTGTTTTCCGTCTCTCTGAAAACGTCTCATGTTGAACTTGATTTTTTTTTTTAGTGGTTTCTGACAGACTGGATTTTCCAGAGCAACTTCACTACATAAACAAGGATGCGTGGATTTTCAGTTCATATTTATCTTTACAATCAGACAACTTGCTTCAGCTATATGTTTAACCTAAACACAGCTATATCACACTGCTGTATATAGCGCTGATGTTTGCCTACAAAGCCAAAAATGGACACCCTGCACCTCGCTCCCTCAGATCTACAGCACTGCTCCTGGTCCTACCATCTCTCAGGGTAAGACGAAGGTTTACAGTAAGACTCTTCTCTCTTATAGCACTCAGGTGGTGGACTGAACTTCCCCTAGATCTCTGAACAGCTGAATCACTGGCTATCTTCAAACATCGGGGGAAGACCTTCATCTTCCTGAGACAATTCAACTAGTCCTCGTTTTTCCCGTTTGTTTTACGTATTAATTGTCTTCAAAGTACTTTTGTACGTCACTCTGGACAAGGGCGTCTCTCCGTGTCAATGTGTCCATCAAAGTACATCTGATTGACAGCCTGTAGGGTTTTTTTCCTACCACAAGAGTAAGCGACCATCAGTTGTTTGTGGAAGAGTCTTTATCTTGATCGGGAGTTCCATGGAAGGCTCATCATCGTCCTTCAATACGAAAGACGTTTGTAACAATTGTTGCCAAATGCTAACAAATGAAAATAGTTCTGGTGAAAAATAAAATCGTTTGTTTTTAATCAGTACAAAGTAGCATGCGCTCAAAGCTAACGTTGACCTACGTTTTAAACGTTTACCATCACTGACATTAATGAGAACAAAACACGCTGTCACAAAACTACACATTAACAGAGAAATACATATATTTAAAATTCCATATGAATCGCTCGCTAAAAACGAACCACACAAAACAGACATTTCATAAAGGTTTCTGATCACACCTCATTTTATTTTCCTTCCCTGTTAATCAGTCAGTTTATTCTGAATTTCTGTCATCTTTTACAAACAGTCTGATGAATCTGAGACAATTTTACCATTTATGCTCAGAATGACTATGATAATTAATCTCTTTTTTTTTTTTTTACTTTGTGGCAAATTAGGTTTAATTATTTATTTATTTTTTACTTTATATCTTAATGCCTAATATCTTTTACCTGAGTTACAATCTCAGAACCGAAAACCGTTTTTTCTGTGACTTTTATTTACAGTTAATTAGTTTTAGGTTTCCTCTGATAAATCTAGGAAAATTGCATACAGTCAACAACAACAACAACAACAACAACAAGAGCACTTGAAATATCCTTTGAAGGTTCTTCATTCATTCATTCATCTTCTACCGCTTATCCGAACTTCTCGGGTCACGGGGAGCCTGTGCCTATCTCAGGCGTCATCGGGCATCGAGGCAGGATACACCCTGGACGGAGTGCCAACCCATCACAGGGCACACACACACTCTCATTCACTTACACACTACGGACAATTTTCCAGAGATGCCAATTAAACCTACCATGCATGTCTTTGGTCCGGGGGAGGAAACCGGAGTACCCGGAGGAAACCCCCGAGGCACGGGGAAAACATGCAAACTCCACACACACAAGGCAGAGGCGGGAATTGAACCCCCAACCCTGGAGGTGTGAGGCGAACGTGCTGACCACTAAGCCATTCGAAGGTTCTTAAAGGACTTCCTTAAAGAGCTCAGCATGGAACATTTTCTGACCGAAAAACAAAAAGAATGAAGCAATGAAGAACCTTTAACGATGTTAGATTGAACCTTTCTTTTCTTCAAAATGTAACCATTCCAAAATCTGATTAAAGCTGTAACCTGTAAAGTGACTTTAGTGGAAACTTTGGGTAAAGCTGTTAATGAGAAAACTCTCTGAATCCTTCAGAACCTGTTGGCTTCATGTTGAGCTTCATGACTCACAGCTGGTGTCTGGATCTCTGGACTTTCTCTGCGTTTGAGGGACTGGAGCTTCTGGAGGCTGTTTGGCCGACCCAGAGCAGGTGTGCGGGGGTATTTTTAGAATGCTCCCTATAAGGCTAAAGCGTAAACACTGTCTTTAGCAATTCATCTTTTGCATCTGTTGCCTGGTCAGCATTACCGAGGTCAAATGAGCAGAAGAGAGAAAGTCCAGAGGTCCAAAACCTTGCATAATCTCTAAGTCATGCATTCTTCAGAACGCACTACGTGAAACCACAAGGTTCCTTCTTAACGACTGGAGACGGCTTTAAAAACAAAAGTTACGTTTTAGACACAAATCATAGCTTTATATGTTAGTAAAAATATTTTTCCTTGTTGTTCCTCCAACACTGTCTCACATTTGTAAGGTTGTAGCAAAGCGCTTAAGTAAAAACAGCATGAAGCTTGAAGTGATCGTTAAGGGTGGAGTTTGGGGCGGAGTTAATGCTTGTAAAAAAAAAAGCACTCGGACTGGAGACTCTTTTCATAAATGTTAAATAAACCTTTGCTTACACCATGTGTAAATTTGTTACTATAGGATCGATAACATCAGCACAATTTTTTTTGACCAATCACGATCCAATAAATAGTTGCAAATATATATATATATATATATATATATATACAGTATAGTTTAAAGCCCAAGCTGAAACATGGTTCCAGGCTGAGAAGTCCAGGTTTTTAAAAACAGACAAGGCTCTTTTCTTTTCCTGATGCACAGTCCATGTATTCTGTGAAAAACACTGATTGGGTGGGAGTTTAAAAAAAAAAAAAAAGCAAGGGATGTGGGAGGGGGAGGAAGGAGGGAGTTGTTGGCGTGAAAATGTTCTTCGGAAGTCGTAGTTCCAGGCGACGCGCTTCTGGCAGCCCCCTCAGTTTCCTGTGTGCGGCCGGCGCGGGGCAGGGCAGTCGCCGGGAGAGTGCCGGAGTGAAGGAGGGAGGGAGGGAGCGAGGGAGGGAGAGTGGAAGCAAGCAGTGCTGTAAGGGAGGAGGAAAAGGGGGAGAGTTCAGCAGAGAGCAACACTTTCCCACAGTCTGGGGATTTGACACATGGCTCTCACACATTCCACAGCTTGTGGCCTACGGGGCCTGAGCCAGGACCACAGCACAGCTCGGGCCAGGCCGGAGAGGAGAGAGGAAAGAGAGAGAGAGAGAGAGAGAGAGAGAGAGAGAGAGAGAGAGAGAGAGAGAGAGAGATGAAGAGGAGGAGGGGAGCCACCCTTGGCACTTATAGCAGTGTGGAGTCAAGAAGGAGAAGCTCGCGTGTATCTCATGTAGTGCTCTTAACCCTCATATGACCACATGATAGATTGTGTGTGTGTGTGTGTATGTGTGTATGTGTGTGTGTGTGTGTGTGTGTGTGTGTGTGTGTGTGTGTGTGTGTGTGTGTGTGTGTGTGTGTGGTGTGTGTGTGTGTGTGTGTGTGTGTGTGCTCCTTCAAGCAAACAACTGATGTGAAACAGATTTTTCCAGCATGTGGGAGTGGACACAGCAGATGAGCAGTTGTTTATACACACATGAGGTGTGTTCAGGAATGAACAGCAACCAATCAAGCGAACTTTAGGCTTTAGGCGTCGACCACACTAAACAAACTTTCTGTCCGTGGGATGTTTTTTTTTCCTTCTTCTTTTAAACATGTGTATGCCACCGGAAATAATCAACAACCTTGTGGAGTGATGGTGTGGGGTTCCCACTACCACATCTGAGTGGATTTAATCCTATAGCAGCATGTTTTTAATAAAAAGTGGTTTATTCCTTTAATGTACTGAAGACTCTAGCGTGGAACTCTACTCGTAGCGTGGGAATGCTACGGAGCGCTGGCACTGGAGACTCATTCCGTAGATAAATGATTAATAAACCTCCAGAAATCCTCACTGCATGTTGTTAAGCTATAGAAGTTTTCCTATTGTAACATATTCGATTTTTTTTTTTCTATTTCATGATTTCCTCATCTTCAGCACCTACAACCAGTTTGGTGTATGATCCGTACGACACTTTCTCTCATGATCTCTTTGCCAGAATCATCCAAGGTTCCTGCTGGACATCTGATCTCTGAGCTCAACATCCTCTCTCTCTCTCTCTCTCTCTCTCTCTCTCTCTCTCTCTCTCTCTGTCTCTCTCTCTGTCTCTCTCTCTGTCTTTTTTCCTCAGCTCATCTGGTATTAACGTCAGGGATGTGTTCGCTGCTTTAGGATGTAAACATGTCCTGAAATCATGCACTCCATTTCTTCTAATGCCCTAAACATAACGTTCCCCACGTCTCTGTTCTGTCAATCTCGACCCACCTTTTAAAGCTCTTTCTTCTGTCTTCTGTCTTCGTTCCATTTTCTCGTTGTCCATGACCGGGCTTTGAAGGCGGCATTCAAGGCTGCACGGATCGTCCTCTTCCTCTCCCATGCACTTCCCTAAATAAACGTTCTGCATGGTGTGATTTTAAAGGAACTGCAAGGTCAGCCTCCTGGCAATTAGAGTCAACCTGCCTCATCAGACAGACAGACAGG
>NC_062522.1:4296518-4312869 GCF_022655615.1 Tachysurus fulvidraco
TCTGCCCAGGGTGTATCCTGCCTCGATGCCCGATGACGCCTGAGATAGGCACAGGCTCCCCGTGACCCGAGAAGTTTGGATAAGCGGTAGAAAATGAATGAATGGTTTCCAATAAATAGATCCATCTGTGCATCTTTTTGTTCAGTCAGAAGCAGAACAACTGGAACTAACAGTCTGATTAATGAGCTGTTATAACCTACACTGTTATGACCTACACTGTTATAACCTACACTGTTATGACCTACACTGTTATGACCTACACTGTTATGAGCTGCACTGTTATAACCTACACTGTTATGACCTACACTGTTATGACCTACACTGTTATGACCTACACTGTTATGAGCTGCACTGTTATGAGCTACACTGTTATGACCTAAACTGTTATGAGCTTCACTGTTATGACCTACACTGTTATGACCTACACTGTTATGAGCTACACTGTTATGACCTACACTGTTATGACCTACACTGTTATGAGATGCACTGTTATGACCTGCACTGTTATGACCTACACTGTTATGACCTACACTGTTATGACCTACACTGTTATGAGCTACACTGTTATGACCTACACTGTTATGACCTACACTGTTATGAGCTACACTGTTATGACCTACACTGTTATGACCTGCACTGTTATGAGCTACACTGTTATGACCTACACTGTTATGACCTACACTGTTATGAGATGCACTGTTATGAGCTACACTGTTATGATCTGCACTGTTATGACCTACACTGTTATGACCTACACTGTTATGACCTACACTGTTATGAGATGCACTGTTATGACCTACACTGTTATGACCTGCACTGTTATGAGCTACACTGTTATGACCTGCACTGTTATGACCTACACTGTTATGAGATGCACTGTTATGACCTGCACTGTTATGACCTACACTGTTATGACCTACACTGTAATGACCTACACTGTTATGACCTACACTGTTATGAGATGCACTGTTATGACCTACACTGTTATGACCTACACTGTTATGAGCTGCACTGTTATGACCTACACTGTTATGAGCTACACTGTTATGACCTACACTGTTATGTCCTACACTGTTATGACCTACACTGCTATGAGCTACACTGCTATGACCTACACTGCTATGAGCTACACTGTTATGATCTACACTGTTATGAGCTACACTGTTATGAGCTACACTGTTATGACCTACACTGTTATGAGCTACACTGTTATGACCTACACTGTTATGAGCTACACTGTTATGACCTACACTGTTATGACCTACACTGTTATGAGATGCACTGTTATGACCTGCACTGTTATGACCTACACTGTTATGACCTACACTGTTATGACCTACACTGTTATGACCTACACTGTTATGAGATGCACTGTTATGACCTACACTGTTATGACCTACACTGTTATGAGCTACACTGTTATGACCTACACTGTTATGTCCTACACTGTTATGACCTACACTGCTATGAGCTACACTGCTATGACCTACACTGCTATGAGCTACACTGTTATGACCTACACTGTTATGAGCTACACTGTTATGACCTACACTGCTATGAGCTACACTGTTATGACCTACACTGTTATGAGCTACACTGTTATGAGCTACACTGTTATGACCTACACTGTTATGAGCTACACTGTTATGAGCTACACTGTTATGACCTACACTGTTATGAGCTACACTGTTATGACCTACACTGTTATGACCTACACTGTTATGACCTACACTGTTATGAGCTACACTGTTATGACCTACACTGTTATGACCTACACTGTTATGAGCTACACTGTTATGACCTACACTGTTATGACCTACACTGTTATGAGCTACACTGTTATGACCTACACTGTTATGACCTACACTGTTATGAGCTGCACTGTTATGACCTACACTGCTATGAGCTACACTGCTATGACCTACACTGCTATGAGCTACACTGTTATGACCTACACTGTTATGACCTACACTGTTATGACCTACACTGTTATGAGCTACACTGTTATGACCTACACTGTTATGACCTGCACTGTTATGAGCTACACTGTTATGAGATGCACTGTTATGAGCTACACTGTTATGATCTGCACTGTTATGACCTACACTGTTATGACCTACACTGTTATGAGATGCACTGTTATGACCTGCACTGTTATGAGCTACACTGTTATGACCTACACTGTTATGACCTACACTGTTATGAGATGCACTGTTATGACCTGCACTGTTATGACCTACACTGTTATGACCTACACTGTTATGACCTACACTGTTATGAGATGCACTGTTATGACCTACACTGTTATGACCTACACTGTTATGAGCTGCACTGTTATGACCTACACTGTTATGAGCTACACTGTTATGACCTACACTGTTATGAGCTACACTGTTATGACCTACACTGTTATGACCTACACTGTTATGAGATGCACTGTTATGACCTGCACTGTTATGACCTACACTGTTATGACCTACACTGTTATGACCTACACTGTTATGACCTACACTGTTATGAGATGCACTGTTATGACCTACACTGTTATGACCTACACTGTTATGAGCTGCACTGTTATGACCTACACTGTTATGAGCTACACTGTTATGACCTACACTGTTATGTCCTACACTGCTATGAGCTACACTGCTATGACCTACACTGCTATGAGCTACACTGTTATGACCTACACTGTTATGAGCTACACTGTTATGAGCTACACTGTTATGACCTACACTGTTATGAGCTACACTGTTATGACCTACACTGTTATGAGCTACACTGTTATGACCTACACTGTTATGAGCTACACTGTTATGACCTACACTGTTATGACCTACACTGTTATGAGCTACACTGTTATGACCTACACTGTTATGAGCTACACTGTTATGACCTACACTGTTATGAGCTACACTGTTATGACCTACACTGTTATGAGCTACACTGTTATGACCTACACTGTTATGACCTACACTGTTATGAGCTACACTGTTATGAGCTGCACTGTTATGAGCTGCACTGTTATGACCTACACTGTTATGACCTACACTGCTAACTGATATCTTAGCAACGAGAAAGCTTCAAAACAATTTGGATACTAAAAGAAACTTCTAGAAATTTCTACTATTTATGTTTATGGCAATAAAAGACAACAAAGATTTGCCAATAGTTTAAGAATTGGTTGAAAAGGACAGATTAAAGATTTCTGCTGTCGTGTGTGTTTTCTGTAGCTGAAATGCATACAAATGTATTTTGGAGGCGTCACACAAAGGCTTCTCTGCTGATCTCGTACACAGAGCAACTGGAGACGTGCCTTTTTCACCACAAAGTGCCACAAAGCAGAGCTAATTACAGAGTGCCACTGCAGCAGAAGTCTGCTTTTATACACCAGTTACCATAATAACCATTTCACCACCATCACCAAAGCAGAAACAGGAAGTAACATGGGAGCTGCAGCCAATCACATTACTCAGGATACAGCTTCATGTCTGCTGCGTTAGACTGCAGCTCAGGTCACTAGAGAATAACCTCAAGTTTAAATCTAGACACACACACACACACACACACACACACACACACACACACACACACACACACACACACACACATACACATATACTGTACATACACATATACTGTAAAAAAACACACACACACACACACACACACACACACACACACACACACACACAAACACACACACACACAAACACACACACCACACATTCACACACAACACACACACACAGAGACTGGACAGACACACAGACACACACACACACACACACACACACACACACACACACACACATACACATATACTGTACATACACATATACTGTACATACACACACACACACACACAACACACACAACACACACACACACACACACACACACAAACACACACCACCACAAAACAAACACACACACACACCACACATATACTTACATACACATACACAACACACACACACACACACACACACCACACACACACACCACACACACACACCACATACACAACACACCACACACACACACCACACACACACACACATACACACACATACACCACACACCACACACACACACACACACACACACACGACACACACACACACCACTCACACACACACATACCACTCACACACACACATACCACTCACACACACACATACCACTCACACACACACACACACATACACCCTCTGACACACACACACACACACACACACACACACACACACACACACACACACATATGTCATGCTCAGCTTCCTGTATAATAATTAAAAAATGAAATGTTTAGGTCACGCCCACTTTGGGTTTCCATCTGAACTCAGACCCAGATGAATATTTGGAGTAAACAGATCTGATGCCCATTTACGTAAATGAGTCCGAATCTTACTACATAATAAAGGTGTTAAAAAAAAAACAAATAACAAGAACAAATGACCCAAAAGTGACAAATCTGTGAAGGTGGGAAGTGATAGAGTGTGTATGTGAAAGAAAAAAGAGAAAGAGAGACAGAAAATAGAGTGGCGAGCTAGCAGGAATGAATCAGACGGAGTGAGAGAGAGGAAACGGAGGATGACACACTCATCCCTCGTGGTTGGATCGCACAGTGGCGGGTTTGTGCGTGTGTGTGTGTGTGTGTGTGATTTAGTGTGTGTGTGTCCAGGCCTTGGGTTAGTGTGGTGGGGGTTAGTTCTCTCTCTCTCTCTCTCTCTCTCTCTCTCTCTCTCTCTCTCTCTCTGTTTCTCCTCCTCTGCGTGCCAGTGAGGGCTTGTTTGCCTCAGAAAGCATGCACAGCGCTCCCTGGAGAGGCCATGGCGGTTTGTTGTGCGATCTTATCTGGCGCGTGCCTGGGCCGTCTTTTCCCACACTCTGCACGATGCTCTGCCAAATGGAGAAAGAAGCAAAGGAAAAAAAAACAGAAAGAAAAAGGGAGGGAGGGAGGGAGGAAGGAAAAGAGGGAGGAACGCAGCAGAAAGCCCTGGCCTGTCAACATTACACGGACTTGACAGCCGTGACATAGCGCCCCTCTGCTCCTCCGTCAATACAGTTTCTCTCTCACACCGAGATATTTTAAAGCTTTTCATCGGCTCACTCTCTTTCTCTCTCTCCCTCCCTCCCTCCCTTCCTCCCTCCTTTCTCTATATACTTTCCCTCCCTCCTTCTCTTCATCCACTTCATTCCTTCACCTTCCTCCCCTTCTTTTAAAAAAAAAGCACCTCTTCAATTCCATGCTTCTCCCTTTAATTTCACGTCTTATGCAATTAGGTCTCGAGGCCCTGGCGCGCCTTCGGATGGCTAGAAAACATTTCTGACATATTTGCGAGATCAAAATGGTGGCCTGGGGTGTGTGGTGAATGCGGGCTTTATGGCGGTTGTCACGCTGAGACCGGCCTCTACACTGGAGCCAGACTCCTGGAGAGAAGCCTGCACTCAATAGCGCTCTCCGGGTCCTTCTTCTCTGTTGTGGGTATCCTGCTTTGATGCAATGACTCATAGCTCATTTAAACGTATTTTTCATCACGTCCCAAACGTAACAAGTGCCTCTTACTCGAGTAATACTTCGGAGGTGGTCGTGTCCGAATCGAGCGTCGTGCTCTTTGAAAGTCAGTTGTGATCCATAATCTGATAATGAACCATAGAATCTATAAAACCACTCAGTGTCATGAAGTTAAAGGAAAATAATCAACGATTGCTGGAGTTACTGTTACCCCTGGACGTTAGGGGTTATTCTCCTATAACGGACATTGTACACCACAGCTATATGCCAGTGATTAAAAAAAACAACATATTGTACTTTTATCCAGTTACAGTAACAGAAAATCCACAAAACACAAATTACCCCTACGACACTGGAGACTCAAATGTTAAAGACTTCACTCATTTACTTACCGCTTTATCCGAACCACTCGGGTCACGGGGAGCCTGTGCTATCTCAGGGCGTCACGGGCATCGAGGCAGGATACACCCTGGACGGAGTGCCAACCCAATCACAGGGCACACACACACTCTCATTCACTCACACACTCACACACTACGACAATTTTCCAGAGATGCCAATCACCTACCATGCATGTCTTTGGACCGGGGGAGAAAACCGGAGTACCCGTAGGAAACCCCCGAGGCACGGGGAGAACATGCAAAATCCACACACACACAAGGTGGAGGCGGAATCGAACCCCAACCCGGAGGTGTGAGGCAAACGTGCTAACTACTAAGCCACCGTGCCCCCCCTGTTAAAGACTTCATCATAAAAAATAATTATAATTTATCTTTATTAAAGATTAAAGCCAATGTTTTCTGTTTGATTATCAGTGATGAATTTGGTTTGGTTTCTCATCCATTTACAACACAAGCTGAATATGGACATGTGGGCGGGAGCTTGACACGATGAACCATAAACTTATGTCCTGGGTTGTGACATATTTTCTAGTCCTATTTATTTAATTGTTTTTAAATGGAATCTTTTTTCATGAGTTTTTATGATAATCGATTGTTTCAAAAATTTGTTTTGATTTAATTTCCCCCATGTTTTTTTTCCGCCAAGTTCAAGTTCAGCAAAAATTTAAATTGCTTCCTGTTTTGCTGTGATTCCACGTTTTCTACTGAAGAACAGACAAGATTTCAGATTTTTCCTTTTTTTTCCCCCTCTTTGTTTCTTATATTTACATTTATTATCATGACTTCTATATGGTGTGCACATCGTAATAGCAGAAACAAAAGTATTGGCACCCTTAGCTTGAGTTGCCTCGTTTCAGTCGGCCGCTCAACCTTGAAAAACAAACTTTGCATCGCTCGATAGTTAACTGTGTAAAATATATGAGTAAAATTTCTAGAAGTATTTTGGCCAGGTTTATGATTAGGTGATTTTATAATAATAAAAAAAAAAAAACTCTGGATAATTGGATCATAGTCATATAACGGTCCACACACTACGACCTCTAGAGAAGGTTCAATTTTCAATTGAATTGAATTGAATTGAATTTATTTGTACAGAACTTTTAACAATTCACATTGTCTCAAAGCAGCTTTACAGAAGTATAGAAACAGAAGAGAAAAAAAAGAATATATATATATATAAGAAAAATAAGAATAAGAATACAAATAAATAAATTAATACATAGCTTGAATACATACAGTAGCTACAGAGCTAAGTATTCAAAACAACAGCTCTAAACGATAAAATCCAGTCCGGAGAAACACAAAATGTGTCTAATATCAAGACGTAGATCAGATGATCAGAACTCAACATGGCTGCAATTTCAGTCCTTTCTGCACAAAAGTATCCGATGTACAGATTCCTCAGTAACACGGTGTAGTGAGGGAACCTGTGTGTGTGTGTGGGGTGTGTTGTGTGTGTGTGTTGTGGTGTTGTGTGTGTGTGTGTGGTGGGTGTGTGTGTTGTGTGTGGTGTGGGGTGGTGTGTGTGGGAGGGACGGAGGTGAGATAGCACGTCTTGCAAGGACGGCAAAAAAAGAAACAGTGAGCAGGGCGATCTCAGGGTCAATCTGGTGCTGACACTCTGGTCACTCTGAGCGAGCGTCTGCCTCCTGCATAGTGTCAGTACTGATTTTACTTCCCTGTGGGTCTGCTTCATGCCTCAAAAGATAGAGAAGAGAGGAGAGAGGACGAGAGAGAGAGGAAGAGAGAGAGAGGAGAGAGACGAGAGAGAGAGAGGAGAGCGAGAGAGAGGAGAGAGAGAGTTGTTGCTTATATACTAATATAATAATATACTTTACATAATATATACTTTATCTAGAAGAAGAAGATGAAGAAGAAGACGAAGAAGAAGAAGAAGAAGAAGAAGAAGAAGAAGAAGAAGAAGAAGAAGAAGAAGAAGAAGAAGCAAGACATGATATTTTTACACAAAAATAATCATCTTCTAAGTTACTCACCAAGTATCGCAATTTATAATTTTCCTACTTATACTTTACTTACAGATTGCAAACAAATAGAATATAGATGCAGGTATAGGATCCTTATGTCAAAGCCTGAAGGTGTCTTTATTTCTATTCTTCATTTGTGCTTTTATTAACAGTAATCAGGTTCCTTAGTTTGTGCCTGTAGTTTAGATTATTTTTTTCCTGCCTTTAAGTCCAATCACTTATTCAGGAACTGTGTTGGTTCCTTTATACTGTAGTAGCTTTCTTAGCAATTCAAGCTAACTCTAGTAATCAGGTACAATCAACCTGTTGGCTGCTTCCTTGTAGCTTTGTGGGACGTGATAGTCCAGCAGTCAGGCCCGTGCTGAGACATCTACGTTGGGTCCTTGAGCAAGTCCCTTAAACTCACCTGCTCCAGGGGCACTGCAACCATGGCTGACCCTGTGCTCTGACCCCAGGCTCATAATAGCCTGGGATAGGCGAACATTTGGGGAAGTCGTGGCCTAATAAATAAAGAGTTTGACTTCTAACCCTAAGGTTGTAGGTTCGAGTCTCTGGCCGGCAATACCACGACTGAGGTGCCCTTGAGCAAGGCACCGAACCCCCAAAAACTGCTCCCCGGGAGCCGCAGCATAATGGCTTCCCCACTGGCTTCGGGTTTGTGTACTTTGGATGTAGTAATGCAGTGGCAGCTTGGTGGACCTGGGGGATCGAAACCAATGACATTCTGATCAGTAGCCCAACACCTTGAGCTACCACTGAGCGTACACACTGGAGCTACCACTGAGCTACCACTGAGCTACCACTGGCTGACCACTGAGCTAACCACTGAGCTACCACTGAGCTAACCACTGAGCTACCACTGAGCTACCACTGAGACTACCACTGAGCTACCACTGAGCTACCACTGAGCTACCACTGAGCTACCACTGAGCTACCACTGAGCTGCCACTATGAGCTGCCACTGAGCTGCCACTGAGCTGCCACTGAGCTGCCACTGAGCTGCCACTGAGACACCACTGAGACACCACAGCGCTCAGGAACCACCAACTCCTGGGCCCTTGAGCAAGACCTTCAGCTGCTCAGTTGTAAATGTAGTAAATGAGATAAATGAAAAGTCACAGTAAATAAGGTTTCATTGCTAAATACCATAAGTGTAAATACCAGATTTGCAATTAGCATGAAGCTTTGAGGTGTGAGCACTGGGTAAAATATTTCTAACTTTGTAAACCATTTGTACTTTTATCAAAGACTCCTGATAACAAAAGCATTAAGGAACCATTTCTAAATACGTCAGATCGTGATCGTGCGCGGAAACCCGACTGCTTGCTTGATTCACTTCTGCGGCCTTTAATAGATCCTTGGCATTAATATCTGTGCATTATAGATACATCTTTTTATGATGTCCTGTTAAAACCTTCACATGCAAACACGGCCTCAGAAAGCACGCTGCGATAATACTAAGACATGCACGCATTAGTCAGGAAGATTACACACACTCCCTGTCACAACACCTCTCATTTTCACTGCCCATGACTCCACCTAATCCCTCGGCTGGAACGTTCATTAGCGGCTAGAGCTTTGAGCCCCGGCACCGGCCTTGACTTTCCCAGGACAATTAAAGTTACTTAGTAGTAGAAAATGAAAGGGGTGGGGTGGCTGTGCAAGGAAGAGTGGGAGGGTGTGCGAGGGTAGAGGGGAGGAATGGATGCCTGGATTGCTCTAGATATGGTCGAACTGGCAGATGGAGGTGTACTGCCTGTTTTCTCAGGGGGCTAATTGGCTGATGTGTGGGAAAAATCGACCCTGATAATCTTCTGCTGCTGTCTGCTTGATTTAACAGGCTGCTGAGTCGCTAAAATCCTGTCCAAGTGGGTCCAAGCTGCTTGTTAATACACATTTGGTGAGCCATGACTGGGAGCAAGAGGGTGGGCAATTGTCAATGGACAAACCTCACTTGTGATTAATGTTTCTTCTTCCAAACCTCCCTTAAATACTATCACCAGTACACCAGCTCAAATCCCTAAGTGCCTATTTGAAAGGTGTGATCGGGGTAAGATGGGAGTTGACTGATGATCTTCAAGATTGTGACTCCTTCCTTATCAGAGAAGGACATGTCGTTAAAATTGTGCCGTAATCCAATTTAGGAGACACACTTCATCTCATTGACTGTCACACTGACTGTTTCGTGACCCAGGTGCTTGAGCATGCCGATGTAAAAGCAGGGAGATGATACACTTCGGGACACATTGTGTATTCCTGCACTCATATCAAAGAGAGCTATGAAAAGGAGCACCAGCCTTATCTTGATCTTGAGTCGATGATCTCACAGAAATAGAGATAAGGTCATGCCAGGATATGCTGGCACCAAGCAGCGTGGTATCATTTCTGCCTCACAGCTCCAGGGTTCCTGGTTTCATCCTGAGCTCGGGTTACTGTCTGTGTGAAGGTTCACAGGTTCTACCAGTGCTTGTATGGGTTCTCCTGTTTCCTGTCACCTCCCAGAAAGCTGGCAGCTAGAAAACCGGAGAATATGAATTGCTTTAAGGTGTGAATGAGTGTATGGGTGTATGAGTGTATGGGTGTATGAGTGTATGAGTGTATGGGTATATGGGTGTATGGGTATATGGGTGTATGGGTGTATGGGTGTATGAGTGTATGGGTGTATGGGTGTATGAGTGTATGGGTGTATGGGTGTATGGGTGTATGGGTGTATGAGTGTATGGGTGTATGGGTGTCTGCGTGTCTGGGTGTCTGGGTGTCTGCGTGTCTGGGTGTCTGGGTGTCTGCAGTGTCTGGGTGTCTGGTTGTCTGCGTGTCTGGGTGTCTGGGTGTCTGGGTGTCTGGGTGTCTGCGTGTCTGCGTTGTCTGGGTGTATGCGTGTCTGGTCTCTGGGTGTCTGTGTCTGGGTGTGTCTGGGTGTCTGTGTCTGGGTGTGTGTGTGTCTGGGTGTCTGGGTGTGTGTGTGTCTGGGTGTCTGGGTGTCTGGGTGTGTGTGTGTCTGGGTGTCTGGGTGTGTGTGTGTCTGGGTGTGTGGGTGTGTGTGTGTCTGGGTGGGTGTGTCTGTGTGTGTGTGTCTGTGTGTCTGGGTGTCTGCGTGTATGGGTGTCTGGGTGTCTGCGTGTCTGGGTGTCTGGGTGTCTGCGTGTCTGGGTGTACTGGGTGTCTGCGTGGTCTGGGTGTCTGGGTGTCTGCGTGTCTGGGTGTATGGGTGTATGAGTGTATGGTTGTATGGGTGTATGGGTGTATGGGTGTATGGGTGTCATGCCTTCCAGTACCAGTGTTCCCCAGAACAGGCTTCGATCCACTGTGACCCGGGTCCAGGATGCTGAGGCTAATGAAAGGAATAAATTGTGGGCTAAAGAATAACAGGGTTTCATCTGATAGCAAGGTAGAGCCACAACGTTTCTGTCTCTGCTTCACAAATTCCCAGAATCCAATGGGCAACCTCCAGCAATTTAGAGATCTACAATCTACACATCACCATGTGACCTGTTATATTACATGTAATCCCTGATCCCAGGCACCAGACTTTGCTCAAGTGATAATTCCAACGAAGATTTATATCAAATATTGATATGTGTTGCCACTTTAAGTTCTTGTTTTGTCTGGTTTTGTTGTTTGCTCGATTTATTTATTTAATTTATTATTATTTGGGGGGGGGGGGGGGGGGGGGTCCGTGGCCAAATGTTAGAGAGTCTGACTCGTACCCGAAGGTTGTGGGTTCAAGTCTCGGGCCGGCCACAACTCAGGTGCCCTTGAGCAAAGGCACTGAATCCCCCCCAACTGCTCTTCTCTGGGTGTGTGTTCACTGCTGTGTGTGTGTGTTCACTGCTGTGTGTGTTGTGTTCACAGGGGTGTGTGTGTGTTTCTCGGTGAGTGTGTGTGTTCACGGAGGGTGTGTGTTTAACTACTGCTGTGTGTGTGTGCACTTTGGATGGCTTAAATGCAGAGAATGAATTCTGAGTATGGGTCACTGTACTTAGAAGTATGTCACGTCACTATTTTGCCTGTTGGGCTGCAATATGGGATTTTTGGTTTGTTCAAAATGCTGCGCTATATTCAGAATAAAACGTCTTCAGGATGTGCTGTAATGGGAAAAATAAGTCCGTTCAGGGTGTGTATAGTTAGTGTTTATTTCCTTCCCTGATTTCAAATTGCTCTCGGATTGTCTTTAAAATCAAAGCTATCCTTTGGTACATGGAGTGTAGTGTCTCTGTCTTGCTTTGGTTAGTGTAACAATAACACAGAGTATTATCCAATTCAGATCTTTCCAGGATGGGCAACATGAGTGAAACCACTGGAGTGAAACCAACCATTAGCTGTTGGACCATTCAGTTAGGAGCAGGCTGTGTGTCCGCTGTGGCAAGTGCGGAGGGAGAAAGCTGATGCCTAGATCAGATCTAAGCTGGTGCAGAACAATAGCTTGTGAATGGGTGGGGGTGTGAGAGAGAGGAGAGAGAGAGAGAGAGAGCGAGAGCTCTCTCTCGCTCTCTCTCTTCTTGCTCTCTCTCTCTCTCTCTCTCTCTCTCTCTCTCTCTACTCTCTCTCGCTCTCTCTCTTCTTCTCTTCTCTCCTCGACTCTCTCTCTCGTCTCTCTCTCTCTCTCTTCTCTCTCTCTCCTCTCTCTGATAAGCCTAACAGATCCTATATGTTCTTATCTACCTGTCGCAGTATTGCGCTATGCTTCAGTTGCACTTTTACAACCATGGGTGAGAATGCGCGCAGCGATGAGGTCATGTATATGTACTTGTGTGCGTGTGAATGGCCCGTGCCAGCAAAAAAAAAAAAAAAAAAGATCACACAAGACAGTGAAAGGTGGGCATAATGATGGCATGGGACCTTCAGAATAAACAGATGGATAGAGAAAGAATGAGAGCGCAGTGTGAGAAAGCTGTGTCTTACTTGTTTGGTTTGTCTTGTTTGGCTTGCATGTTCGTGGTCAAGCTATTGTTGTAGCACTGGATCAACATCACCATGTGTAGTTGTTAAGATATTATGGGTGGAGCACCGTGACATGATCTGTCTTTGTATCTGTTTACCAGAAGGGTGGTTTTTTTTTAATTAAATATGAACCAGCTACCACTTTGTTCCTGGATGCACTGAAAAACACCAGGAAAAAACCTGAAATGTAGAAGCTCGGTGTGTGTGTGTGTGTGTGTGTGTGTGTGTGTGTGTGTGTGTGTGTGTGTGTGTGTGTGTGTGTGTGTGTGTGTGTGAATGCGATTGATCTCCGAATTCCTCTACCTAGGTTTGTACAAGTCGGGTCCAGTGTAGTGACATTTTATTGGCATTTCTACTTGCCATTGGTTTAGGCATTAGTCTTGGTAAACACAGTCATGGTCTGAGCTGATAGAAAGATCTAGAAAACAGCATAGTCAATGACACAGTACACAAATGAAGCTAAACTACTAAAGGAAGAATCTCGACTTACATTTGGACTTGATCTTGATTCATTACTGATCCCTTTAAGACTTGATCTTGATCTTGCTTGGGTCTAGCTTGGGTCTTGCTTGTCTTGCTTGGGTCTAGCTTGGGTCTAGCTTGTCTTGCTTGGGTCTTGCTTGTCTTGCTTGGGTCTTGCTTGTCTTGCTTGGGTCTAGCTTGGGTCTAGCTTGTCTTGCTTGGGTCTTGCTTGTCTTGCTTGGGTCATGCTTGTCTTGCTTGGGTCTAGCTTGTCTTGCTTGGGTCTTGCTTGTCTTGCTTGGGTCTAGCTTGGGTCTAGCTTGGGTCTTGCTTGTCTTGCTTGGGTCTAGCTTGTCTTGCTTGGGTCTAGCTTGGGTCTTGCTTGTCTTGCTTGGGTCTTGCTTGTCTTGCTTGGGTCTAGCTTGGGTCTTGCTTGTCTTGCTTGGGTCTTGCTTGTCTTGCTTGGGTCTTGCTTGGGTCTTGCTTGTCTTGCTTGGGTCATGCTTGTCTTGCTTGGGTCTTGCTTGGGTCTTGCTTGGGTCTAGCTTGGGTCTTGCTTGGGTCTTGATGGGGACTTGCTTGTCTTGCTTGTCTTGCTTGGGTCTTGCTTGTCTTGACAAAAAATGGGGCAGTTTATTAATCTCTTTGTTTTTATTTTCCAAAATTTAAACAAACTAGTCGGCTAGTTAACTCTAATTAACCAGCACTGGCATTCCAGTAGACCGGTGGGAAAGGAAAATGGACATTTTCACTCAGCATAAAGAATCTATATGTGTTCGTGAGTCTGATCTAAAGTGAGTCAGGACTCTGTTGTACTTTCGGTGCGTTTAGACGCTTGTTTTTCCCTCTGTTGATAATCTTATACACTGAATTTTAGTGTTGAAGAGAAATCTGAGCTTCTCAGAGAGCAGGAATGGGTTTGATATCAAACATTTACTCTGAAGATCAACATTTGGTCTGAAGAGCATCTGATCTAATAATTTTTTACCCTATAAGCTAGGAGAAACAGAAATACTTTATGAAACACTACACTATTCTCAAATCCTCACCTGATATAAATGTTTATATTTACTTCTTCTCTCTTCTTCGCCCAC
Organism: Tachysurus fulvidraco; assembly: GCF_022655615.1. Classification (NCBI taxonomy): domain Eukaryota; kingdom Metazoa; phylum Chordata; class Actinopteri; order Siluriformes; family Bagridae; genus Tachysurus; species Tachysurus fulvidraco. The sequence continues at coordinate 4,310,923 of NC_062522.1, forward strand.
AGAGTAAGTAGCGTATTCTGACGCTCCGGCAGGGTGGAGGAACACGTCTCATTGTTGCTCTGAATCATTTCCAGTGCTTTAGATCTCTCAGGCAGCAGCGCTTGACCTTCCCCGAGCGCTAAAGCAATATGACAGCCGTGAAGCATGAGAGAAAAAAAAGAGGGTAGCGAGAGACCAAAGCCACACAGAAGTGCTTCCTGGTGCTAAATAGTTAGTTTGCAATCAACGTCACTCATAGACTCGGTTGCAGACAGTTTGATTTCCACTTTTCAAATGAGGCATTTATTTCGGGGTCTGATGACAGGGGAGAAAAATGGAAATTGGCAGCTCGACGGGCTACAGATAACAGCGTGCTTCATGGGAGATCATGTGAATGGTAAGGATTTTTATGCCACAGACAGTGAAAGAGAGAAATAAGGAGATATATGCAGAAATGGCTCCAAATGGAAAGGTATAATAATGCCCGTTAACCTCAGGGTCATCGAGTACTGCAGGTGAAAAGAAACACCGAGAAATCGATCTCCTGAAAGTTCCTGATACGACTCGAGCCACAGTTTAAAGCTTTTCCTTCGCATTTAATTCGGTTTTTATTTGATTTGTACAGAAAAACGCTCACAAAGCAGCTGCAGAAATCCACACGTAGATTTCGATCCCTAACGTAAATCATACTGTAGGTTTACATTAAGAAGCTTGTGATGTCAATATGTTCTAATGACCGTAGTAACAGCTCATTTACACGACTAATTAGATTAATAATTAGATTGATTTTTCTATTTTTCAGTCTTCGGTCATGCTGTGTCAGGACATGACATGCTGTGTCTTCTTCAAAAGAGAAAAAGAAAACAAAGTTAATTCAATAAAACTATTAACAAAAAAATCGTTTTTTAATTAATAATTATCGTAATCGACGAGAAAGTACCGTGTGTGAGGAATAAAACACTTCTAATAAAAAAAATACATTATTCTATAAAGCTTTTAAAAACGAACATTGCATCAAAAATAGCTTTGTAGAAATATTTAAATTCAGGATATAAATATTTAAATTTTAAATTTAAATGAACCCCTGATGAAGATCGAAGCCAGAGGCGACGGTGGTGAGGAAAAACTCCCTGAGAAGACATGCAGAAGAAACCTTGACTTATTTACATGTGTTTTGCCGTTCCGTGCTCCCATGTCGATCGGGTCTATTATTTAAATCTACTATTCAGGATGTGTAAAAGTTTGTAACTGGGCTTTTTCATGAATATTCACTGAATTGCCTTTTACTACTTTTGCAATTACAGAGAGAAGAAAACCGCCGCTAATCTCGATCGCCGGTCTCGGTTTGTTTACACTAAACTAAGCCCTATTAGAGACGATTATTCCAGACATCGCTGGTCACGGGAGCGGATCCACGTCCTCAAAGTGCCGCCTTTATCTCCTGTAAACGATGTGGCCCGATCTGACGAGGAGGCAATAAAAATGTTCATGCAAGTGGAAGTCTGATTGATATTCACATTCCTGAGCGTTTGAGAGGCTGCTTTCTCGCTCATGTTCGTGTTCATGTCTAGAAATCAACAATGTGATGTAAAAATGTTTTAACACCTACACTGGTTATATAAGTCCAGCCGGACACGCATGGACGTCGTGGGTGTTAATTTAAACACCTTCGCACTGGGATTTCTCTGTGTAACCCGGTGCGTTTCCATTGATTTGATCCGACATGAGATTTAGTTCAGCTGGAACTTTTACCGTCGGAAAAAGAAGAAGAAAAAGAAGAAGAAGAAGAAGATGTTGTGGTGGTGGTAGTTATTAGCATTGTGCTACTCAGATAGATCGAGTGCCCGGGCTTGTTAACTCACAAAACCACCCAAACCAGACGAGTCTGGCAGCCGGATGCACATCCTGGGTGACCTGTGACCCGGTCTCCACAGCCTCCTCCACAGGAGCACACAGCCCCCGGTAGGG
>NC_062522.1:4318369-4335869 GCF_022655615.1 Tachysurus fulvidraco
ACATATACTGTACATACACATATACTGTACATAAACACACACGTACACACACACACACGTACACACACACAAACACACACACACACACACACTACCACACACACCCACACACACACACACACACACCACACACACACACACATATACTGTACATACACACACCAGACACACACACACACACACACACACACCAAACCACACCCACACACAAACACACACACACAACACACACACACAAACACACACACACCACACACACACACACCCACATATACTTTAACATACCACACACAACACACACACACAAACACACACACACACACACACACACACACACACACACACACACACACACACACACATACTGTACATACACACACACACACACACACACACACACACACACACACACACACACACACACACACACACACACACACACACACACACACACACACACACACACACACACACACACACATATGTCATGCTCAGCTTCCTGTATAATAATTAAAAAATGAAATGTTTAGGTCACGCCCACTTTGGGTTTCCATCTGAACTCAGACCCAGATGAATATTTGGAGTAAACAGATCTGATGCCCATTTACGTAAATGAGTCCGAATCTTACTACATAATAAAGGTGTTAAAAAAAAAACAAATAACAAGAACAAATGACCCAAAAGTGACAAATCTGTGAAGGTGGGAAGTGATAGAGTGTGTATGTGAAAGAAAAAAGAGAAAGAGAGACAGAAAATAGAGTGGCGAGCTAGCAGGAATGAATCAGACGGAGTGAGAGAGAGGAAACGGAGGATGACACACTCATCCCTCGTGGTTGGATCGCACAGTGGCGGGTTTGTGCGTGTGTGTGTGTGTGTGTGATTTAGTGTGTGTGTGTCCAGGCCTTGGGTTAGTGTGGTGGGGGTTAGTTCTCTCTCTCTCTCTCTCTCTCTCTCTCTCTCTCTCTCTCTCTGTTTCTCCTCCTCTGCGTGCCAGTGAGGGCTTGTTTGCCTCAGAAAGCATGCACAGCGCTCCCTGGAGAGGCCATGGCGGTTTGTTGTGCGATCTTATCTGGCGCGTGCCTGGGCCGTCTTTTCCCACACTCTGCACGATGCTCTGCCAAATGGAGAAAGAAGCAAAGGAAAAAAAAACAGAAAGAAAAAGGGAGGGAGGGAGGGAGGAAGGAAAAGAGGGAGGAACGCAGCAGAAAGCCCTGGCCTGTCAACATTACACGGACTTGACAGCCGTGACATAGCGCCCCTCTGCTTTTTTTTTTTTCCTCCGTCAATACAGTTTCTCTCTCACACCGAGATATTTTAAAGCTTTTCATCGGCTCACTCTCTTTCTCTCTCTCCCTCCCTCCCTCCCTTCCTCCCTCCTTTCTCTATATACTTTCCCTCCCTCCTTCTCTTCATCCACTTCATTCCTTCACCTTCCTCCCCTTCTTTTTTTTTTTTTTTTTTTTTAAAAAAAAAAGCACCTCTTCAATTCCATGCTTCTCCCTTTAATTTCACGTCTTATGCAATTAGGTCTCGAGGCCCTGGCGCGCCTTCGGATGGCTAGTATGAAAACATTTCTGACATATTTGCGAGATCAAAATGGTGGCCTGGGTGTGTGGGTGAATGCGGGCTTTATGGCGGTGTCACGCTGAGACCGGCCTCTACACTGGAGCCAGACTCCTGGAGAGAAGCTGCACTCAATAGCGCTCTCCGGGTCCTTCTTCTCTGTGTGGGTATCCTGCTTTGATGCAATGACTCATAGCTCATTTAAACGTATTTTTCACACGTCCCAAACGTAACAAGTGCCTCTTACTCGAGTAATACTTCGGAGGCGGTCGTGTCCGAATCGAGCGTCGTGCTCTTTGAAGTCAGTTGTGATCCATAATCTGATAATGAACCATAGAATCTATAAACCACTCAGTGTCATGAAGTTAAAGGAAAATAATCAACGATTGCTGGAGTTACTGTTACCCCCTGGACGTTAGGGGTTATTCTCCTATAACGGACATTGTACACCACAGCTATCTGCCAGTGATTAAAAAAAACAACATATTGTACTTTTTATCCATTTACAGTAACAGAAAATCCACAAAACACAAATTACCTACGACACTGGAGACTCAAATGTTAAAGACTTCACTCATTTACTACCGCTTTATCCGAACCACTCGGGTCACGGGGAGCCTGTGCCTATCTCAGGCGTCATCGGGCATCGAGGCAGGATACACCCTGGACGGAGTGCCAACCCATCACAGGGCACACACACACTCTCATTCACTCACACACTCACACACTACGGACAATTTTCCAGAGATGCCAATCAACCTACCATGCATGTCTTTGGACCGGGGGAGAAAACCGGAGTACCCGGAGGAAACCCCCGAGGCACGGGGAGAACATGCAAACTCCACACACACACAAGGTGGAGGCGGGAATCGAACCCCCAACCCTGGAGGTGTGAGGCAAACGTGCTAACTACTAAGCCACCGTGCCCCCCCTGTTAAAGACTTCATCATAAAAAATAATTATAATTTATCTTTATTAAAGATTAAAGCCAATGTTTTCTGTTTGATTATCAGTGATGAATTTGGTTTGGTTTCTCATCCATTTACAACACAAGCTGAATATGGACATGTGGGCGGAGCTTGACACGATGAACCATAAACTAATGTCCTGGGTTGTGACATATTTTCTAGTCCTATTTATTTAATTGTTTTTAAATGGAATCTTTTTTCATGAGTTTTTATGATAATCGATTGTTTCAAAAATTTGTTTTGATTTAATTTCCCCCATGTTTTTTTTCCGCCAAGTTCAAGTTCAGCAAAAATTTAAATTGCTTCCTGTTTGCTGTGATTCCACGTTTCTACTGAAGAACAGACAAGATTTCAGATTTTTCCTTTTTTTCCCCCTCTTTGTTTCTTATATTTACATTTATTTATCATGACTTCTATATGTGTGCACATCGTAATAGCAGAAACAAAAGTATTGGCACCCTTAGCTTGAGTTGCCTCGTTTCAGTCGGCCGCTCAAACCTTGAAAAACAAACTTTGCATCGCTCGATAGTTAACTGTGTAAAATATATGAGTAAAATTTCTAGAAGTATTTTGGCCAGGTTTATGATTAGGTGATTTTATAATAATAAAAAAAAAAAAACTCTGGATAATTGGATCATAGTCATATAACGGTCCACACACTACGACCTCTAGAGAAGGTTCAATTTTCAATTGAATTGAATTGAATTGAATTTATTTGTACAGAACTTTTAACAATTCACATTGTCTCAAAGCAGCTTTACAGAAGTATAGAAACAGAAGAGAAAAAAAAGAATATATATATATATATATATAAGAAAAATAAGAATAAGAATACAAATAAATAAATTAATACATAGCTTGAATACATACAGTAGCTACAGAGCTAAGTATTCAAAACAACAGCTCTAAACGATAAAATCCAGTCCGGAGAAACACAAAATGTGTCTAATATCAAGACGTAGATCAGATGATCAGAACTCAACATGGCTGCAATTTCAGTCCTTTCTGCACAAAAGTATCCGATGTACAGATTCCTCAGTAACACGGTGTAGTGAGGGAACCTGTGTGTGTGTGTGTGTGTGTGTGTGTGTGTGTGTGTGTGTGTGTGTGTGTGTGTGTGTGTGTGTGTGTGTGTGTGTGTGTGTGTGTGGGAGGGACGGAGGTGAGATAGCACGTCTTGCAAGGACGGCAAAAAAAGAAACAGTGAGCAGGGCGATCTCAGGGTCAATCTGGTGCTGACCCTCTGTCTACTCTGAGCGAGCGTCTGCCTCTGCATAGTGTCAGTACTGATTTTACTTCCCTGTGGGTCTGCTTCATGCCTCAAAAATATAGAGAAAGAGAGAGAGAGAGAGAGAGAGAGAGAGAGAGAGAGAGAGAGAGAGAGAGAGAGAGTTGTTGCTTATATACTAATATAATAATATACTTTACATAATATATACTTTATCTAGAAGAAGAAGATGAAGAAGAAGACGAAGAAGAAGAAGAAGAAGAAGAAGAAGAAGAAGAAGAAGAAGAAGAAGAAGAAGAAGAAGAAGAAGAAGAAGCAAGACATGATATTTTTACACAAAAATAATCATCTTCTAAGTTACTCACCAAGTATCGCAATTTATAATTTTCCTACTTATACTTTACTTACAGATTGCAAACAAATAGAATATAGATGCAGGTATAGGATCCTTATGTCAAAGCCTGAAGGTGTCTTTATTTCTATTCTTCATTTGTGCTTTTATTAACAGTAATCAGGTTCCTTAGTTTGTGCCTGTAGTTTAGATTATTTTTTTCCTGCCTTTAAGTCCAATCACTTATTCAGGAACTGTGTTGGTTCCTTTATACTGTAGTAGCTTTCTTAGCAATTCAAGCTAACTCTAGTAATCAGGTACAATCACCTGTTGGCTGCTTCCTTTGTAGCTTTGTGGGACGTGATAGTCCAGCAGTCAAGGCCCTTGCTGAGACATCTACGTTGGGTCCTTGAGCAAGTCCCTTAAACTCACCTGCTCCAGGGGCACTGCACCATGGCTGACCCTGTGCTCTGACCCCAGGCTCATAATAGCCTGGGATAGGCGAACATTTTGGGGAAGTCGTGGCCTAATAAATAAAGAGTTTGACTTCTAACCCTAAGGTTGTAGGTTCGAGTCTCTGGCCGGCAATACCACGACTGAGGTGCCCTTGAGCAAGGCACCGAACCCCCAAAACTGCTCCCCGGGAGCCGCAGCATAAATGGCTGCCCACTGCTTCGGGTTTGTGTACTTTGGATGTATTAAATGCAGTGGCAGCTTGGTGGACCTGGGGGATCGAAACCAATGACATTCTGATCAGTAGCCCAACACCTTGAGCTACCACTGAGCTACCACTGAGCTACCACTGAGCTACCACTGAGCTACCACTGAGCTACCACTGAGCTACCACTGAGCTACCACTGAGCTACCACTGAGCTACCACTGAGCTACCACTGAGCTACCACTGAGCTACCACTGAGCTACCACTGAGCTACCACTGAGCTACCACTGAGCTACCACTGAGCTGCCACTGAGCTGCCACTGAGCTGCCACTGAGCTGCCACTGAGCTGCCACTGAGCTGCCACTGAGACACCACTGAGACACCACAGCGCTCAGGACCACCAAACTCCTGGGCCCTTGAGCAAGACCTTCAGCTGCTCAGTTGTAAATGTAGTAAATGAGATAAATGAAAGTCACAGTAAATAAGGTTTCATTGCTAAATACCATAAGTGTAAATACCAGATTTGCAATTAGCATGAAGCTTTGAGGTGTGAGCACTGGGTAAAATATTTCTAACTTTGTAAACCATTTGTACTTTTATCAAAGACTCCTGATAACAAAAGCATTAAGGAACCATTTCTAAATACGTCAGATCGTGATCGTGCGCGGAAACCCGACTGCTTGCTTGATTCACTTCTGCGGCCTTTAATAGATCCTTGGCATTAATATCTGTGCATTATAGATACATCTTTTTTATGATGTCCTGTTAAACCTTCACATGCAAACACGGCCTCAGAAAGCACGCTGCGATAATACTAAGACATGCACGCATTAGTCAGGAAGATTACACACACTCCCTGTCACAACACCTCTCATTTTCACTGCCCATGACTCCACCTAATCCCTCGGCTGGAACGTTCATTAGCGGCTAGAGCTTTGAGCCCCGGGCACCGGCCTTGACTTTCCCAGGACAATTAAAGTTACTTAGTAGTAGAAAATGAAAGGGGTGGGGTGGCTGTGCAAGGAAGAGTGGGAGGGTGTGCGAGGGTAGAGGGAGGAATGGATGCCTGGATTGCTCTAGATATGGTCGAACTGGCAGATGGAGGTGTACTGCCTGTTTTCTCAGGGGGCTAATTGGCTGATGTGTGGGAAAAATCGACCCTGATAATCTTCTGCTGCTGTCTGCTTGATTTAACAGGCTGCTGAGTCGCTAAATCCTGTCCAAGTGGGTCCAAGCTGCTTGTTAATACACATTTGGTGAGCCATGACTGGGAGCAAGAGGGTGGGCAATTGTCAATGGACAAACCTCACTTGTGATTAATGTTTCTTCTTCCAAACCTCCCTTAAATACTATCACCAGTACACCAGCTCAAATCCCTAAGTGCCTATTTGAAAGGTGTGATCGGGGTAAGATGGGAGTTGACTGATGATCTTCAAGATTGTGACTCCTTCCTTATCAGAGAAGGACATGTCGTTAAAATTGTGCCGTAATCCAATTTAGGAGACACACTTCATCTCATTGACTGTCACACTGACTGTTTCGTGACCCAGGTGCTTGAGCATGCCGATGTAAAAGCAGGGAGATGATACACTTCGGGACACATTGTGTATTCCTGCACTCATATCAAAGAGAGCTATGAAAAGGAGCACCAGCCTTATCTTGATCTTGAGTCGATGATCTCACAGAAATAGAGATAAGGTCATGCCAGGATATGCTGGCACCAAGCAGCGTGGTATCATTTCTGCCTCACAGCTCCAGGGTTCCTGGTTTCATCCTGAGCTCGGGTTACTGTCTGTGTGAAGGTTCACAGGTTCTACCAGTGCTTGTATGGGTTCTCCTGTTTCCTGTCACCTCCCAGAAAGCTGGCAGCTAGAAATCCGGAGAATATGAATTGCTTTAAGGTGTGAATGAGTGTATGGGTGTATGAGTGTATGGGTGTATGAGTGTATGAGTGTATGGGTATATGGGTGTATGGGTATATGGGTGTATGGGTGTATGGGTGTATGAGTGTATGGGTGTATGGGTGTATGAGTGTATGGGTGTATGGGTGTATGGGTGTATGGGTGTATGAGTGTATGGGTGTATGGGTGTATGAGTGTATGGGTGTATGGGTGTATGAGTGTATGGGTGTATGGGTGTATGAGTGTATGGGTGTATGGGTGTATGAGTGTATGGGTGTATGGGTGTATGGGTGTATGGGTGTATGAGTGTATGAGTGTATGGGTGTATGAGTGTATGGGTATATGGGTGTATGGGTGTATGGGTGTATGAGTGTATGGGTGTATGGGTGTATGAGTGTATGGGTGTATGGGTGTATGAGTGTATGGGTGTATGGGTGTATGAGTGTATGGGTGTATGAGTGTATGGGTGTATGAGTGTATGGGTGTATGGGTGTATGAGTGTATGGGTGTATGGGTGTATGAGTGTATGGGTGTATGGGTGTATGGGTGTATGAGTGTATGGGTGTATGGGTGTATGAGTGTATGGGTGTATGGGTGTATGAGTGTATGGGTGTATGGGTGTATGAGTGTATGGGTGTATGGGTGTATGAGTGTATGGGTGTATGGGTGTATGAGTGTATGGGTGTATGGGTGTATGGGTGTATGGGTGTATGGGTGTATGCATTCCAGTACAGTGTTCCCAGAACAGGCTTCGGATCCACTGTGACCGGGTCCAGGATGCTGAGGCTAATGAAAAGGAATAAATTGTGGGCTAAAGAATAACAGGGTTTTCATCTGATAGCAAGGTAGAGCCACAACTTTTCTGTCCTCTGCTTCACAAATTCCCAGAATCCCAATGGCACCTCCAGCAATTTATAGATCTACAATCTACACATCACCATGTGACCTGTTATATTACATGTATCCCTGATCCCAGGCACCAGACTTTGCTCAAGTGATAATTCCAACGAAGATTTATATCAAATATTGATATGTGTTGCCACTTTAGTTCTTGTTTTGTCTGGTTTTGTTGTTTGCTCGATTTATTTATTTATTTATTTATTTATTGGGGGGGGGGGGGGTCGTGGCCAAATGGTTAGAGAGTCTGACTCGTAACCCGAAGGTTGTGGGTTCAAGTCTCGGGCCGGCCACAACTCAGGTGCCCTTGAGCAAGGCACTGAATCCCCCCCAACTGCTCTTCTCTGGGTGTGTGTTCACTGCTGTGTGTGTGTGTTCACTGCTGTGTGTGTGTGTTCACGGTGTGTGTGTGTGTTCTCGGTGTGTGTGTGTGTTCACGGAGTGTGTGTGTTAACTGCTGTGTGTGTGTGCACTTTGGATGGCTTAAATGCAGAGAATGAATTCTGAGTATGGGTCACTGTACTTAGCCGTATGTCACGTCACTGTTTTGCCTGTTGGGCTGCAATATGGGATTTTTGGTTTGTTCAAAATGCTGCGCTATATTCAGAATAAAACGTCTTCAGGATGTGCTGTAATGGGAAAATAATCCGTTTCAGGGTGTGTATAGTTAGTGTTTATTTCCTGATTTCAAATTGCTCTCGGATTGTCTTTAAATCAAAGCTATCCTTTTGTACATGGAGTGTAGTGTCTCTGTCTGTGCTTTGTTAGTGTAACAATAACACAGAGTATTATCCAATTCAGATCTTTCCATGATGGGCAACATGAGTGAAACCACTGAGTGAAACCAACCATTAGCTGTTGGGCCATTAGTTAAGAGCAGGCTGTGTGTCGCTGTGGCAAGTGCTGAGGGAGAAAGCTGATGCTAGATCAGATCTAAGCTGGTGCAGAACAATAGCTTGTGAATGGGTGGGGTGTGGGGGAGAGAGAGAGAGGGAGAGAGAGAGAATGAGCAGAGACCCTGCCCCACCGAGAGATGAGATAGAGGGAGACGGAGAGAGAGAGATGAGAGAGGAGAGGAGAGAGAGGGGGGGATTTGAGAGAGAGAAGCAGAGAGGAGAGATGAGAGAGGTAGGGGAGAGACCTGCAGAAGCGGAGAGGAGAGAGGAGAGAGAGACGGAAGAGAGAGAGAGGAAGAAGATAGAAGAGAGAGATGCGAGAAGAGAGAGAGAAGAGAAGGAGAGAGAAGAGGGAGCAAGAGAGAGAGGGTGTGTTGTGAGAGAGAGAGAGAGAGAGAGAGAGAGAGAGAGAGAGAGAGAGAGAGAGAGAGAGAGAGCAGATCCTGATATGTTAATATAGCTGGAGGCGAAAGTGAATTGAGCAAATGCATTACAGGTGCAAGGTGAAACCAGGTGAGAATGCGCCAGCGATGAGGTCATGTATATGTACTTGTGTGCGTGTGAATGGCCCGTGCCACAAAAAAAAAAAAAAAAGATCACACAAGACAGTGAAAGGTGGCATATGATGGCATGGGACCTTCAGAATAACAGATGGATAGAGAAAGAAGAGAGCGCAGTGTGAGAAAGCTGTGTCTTACTTGTTTGGTTTGTCTTGTTTGGCTTGCATGTTCGTGGTCAAGCTATTGTTGTAGCACTGGATCAACATCACCATGTGTAGTTGTTAAGATATTATGGGTGGAGCACCGTGACATGATCTGTCTTTGTATCTGTTTACCAGAAGGGTGTTTTTTTTTTAATTAAATATGAACCAGCTACCACTTTGTTCCTGGATGCACTGAAAAACACCAGGAAAAAACCTGAAATGTAGAAGCTCGGTGTGTGTGTGTGTGTGTGTGTGTGTGTGTGTGTGTGTGTGTGTGTGTGTGTGTGTGTGTGTGTGTGTGTGTGTGTGTGTGTGTGTGTGTGTGTGTGAATGCGATTGATCTCCGAATTCCTCTACCTAGGTTTGTACAAGTCGGGTCCAGTGTAGTGACATTTTATTGGCATTTCTACTTGCCATTGGTTTAGGCATTAGTCTTGGTAAACACAGTCATGGTCTGAGCTGATAGAAAGATCTAGAAAACAGCATAGTCAATGACACAGTACACAAATGAAGCTAAACTACTAAAGGAAGAATCTCGACTTACATTTGGACTTGATCTTGATTCATTACTGATCCCTTTAAGACTTGATCTTGATCTTGCTTGGGTCTAGCTTGGGTCTTGCTTGTCTTGCTTGGGTCTAGCTTGGGTCTAGCTTGTCTTGCTTGGGTCTTGCTTGTCTTGCTTGGGTCTTGCTTGTCTTGCTTGGGTCTAGCTTGGGTCTAGCTTGTCTTGCTTGGGTCTTGCTTGTCTTGCTTGGGTCATGCTTGTCTTGCTTGGGTCTAGCTTGTCTTGCTTGGGTCTTGCTTGTCTTGCTTGGGTCTAGCTTGGGTCTAGCTTGGGTCTTGCTTGTCTTGCTTGGGTCTAGCTTGTCTTGCTTGGGTCTAGCTTGGGTCTTGCTTGTCTTGCTTGGGTCTTGCTTGTCTTGCTTGGGTCTAGCTTGGGTCTTGCTTGTCTTGCTTGGGTCTTGCTTGTCTTGCTTGGGTCTTGCTTGGGTCTTGCTTGTCTTGCTTGGGTCATGCTTGTCTTGCTTGGGTCTTGCTTGGGTCTTGCTTGGGTCTAGCTTGGGTCTTGCTTGGGTCTTGATTGGGACTTGCTTGTCTTGCTTGTCTTGCTTGGGTCTTGCTTGTCTTGACAAAAAATGGGGCAGTTTTATTAATCTCTTTGTTTTTATTTTCCAAAATTTAAACAAACTAGTCGGCTAGTTTAACTCTAATTAACCAGCACTGGCATTCCATTAGACCGGTGGAAAGGAAATGGACATTTTCACTCAGCATAAAGAATCTAATGTTGTGTCTGTGAGTCTGATCTAAAGTGAGTCAGGACTCTGTTGTACTTTCGGTGCGTTTTAGACGCTTGTTTTTCCCTCTGTTGATAATCTTACACTGAATTTTAGTGTTGAAGAGAAATCTGAGCTTCTCAGAGAGCAGGAATGGGTTTGATATCAAACATTTACTCTGAAGATACAAACATTTGTCTGAAGAGCATCTGATCTAATAATTTTTTTTACCCCTATAAGCTAGGAGAAAACAGAAATACTTATGAAACACTACACTATTCTCAAATCCTCACCTGATATAAATGTTTATATTTACTTTCTTCTCGCCCAGAGATAAGTAGCGTATTCTGACGCTCCGGCAGGGTGGAGGAACACGTCTCATTGTTGCTCTGAATCATTTCCAGTGCTTTAGATCTCTCAGGCAGCAGCGCTTGACCTTCCCCGAGCGCTAAAGCAATATGACAGCCGTGAAGCATGAGAGAAAAAAAAGAAGGGTAGCGAGAGACAAAAGCCACACAGAAGTGCTTCCTGGTGCTAAATAGTTAGTTTGCAATCAACGTCACTCATAGACTCGGTGCAGACAGTTTGATTTCCACTTTTCAAATGAGGCATTTATTTCGGGGTCTGATGACAGGGGAGAAAAATGGAAATTGGCAGCTCGACGGGCTACAGATAACAGCGTGCTTCATGGGAGATCATGTGAATGGTAAGGATTTTTATGCCACAGACAGTGAAAGAGAGAAATAAGGAGATATATGCAGAAATGGCTCCAAATGGAAAGGTATAATAATGCCCGTTAACCTCAGGGTCATCGAGTACTGCAGGTGAAAAGAAACACCGAGAAATCGATCTCCTGAAAGTTCCTGATACGACTCGAGCCACAGTTTAAAGCTTTTCCTTCGCATTTAATTCGGTTTTTATTTGATTTGTACAGAAAAACGCTCACAAAGCAGCTGCAGAAATCCACACGTAGATTTCGATCCCTAACGTAAATCATACTGTAGGTTTACATTAAGAAGCTTGTGATGTCAATATGTTCTAATGACCGTAGTAACAGCTCATTTACACGACTAATTAGATTAATAATTAGATTGATTTTTCTATTTTTCAGTCTTCGGTCATGCTGTGTCAGGACATGACATGCTGTGTCTTCTTCAAAAGAGAAAAAGAAAACAAAGTTAATTCAATAAAACTATTAACAAAAAAATCGTTTTTTAATTAATAATTATCGTAATCGACGAGAAAGTACCGTGTGTGAGGAATAAAACACTTCTAATAAAAAAAATACATTATTCTATAAAGCTTTTAAAAACGAACATTGCATCAAAAATAGCTTTGTAGAAATATTTAAATTCAGGATATAAATATTTAAATTTAAAATTTAAATGAACCCTGATGAAGATCGAAGCCAGAGGCGACGGTGGTGAGGAAAAAATCCCTGAGAAGACATGCAGAAGAAACCTTGACTTATTTACATGTGTTTTGCCGTTCCGTGCTCCCATGTCGATCGGGTCTATTATTTAAATCTACTATTCAGGATGTGTAAAAGTTTGTAACTGGGCTTTTTCATGAATATTCACTGAATTGCCTTTTACTACTTTTGCAATTACAGAGAGAAGAAAACCGCCGCTAATCTCGATCGCCGGTCTCGGTTTGTTTACACTAAACTAAGCCCTATTAGAGACGATTATTCCAGACATCGCTGGTCACGGGAGCGGATCCACGTCCTCAAAGTGCCGCCTTTATCTCCTGTAAACGATGTGGCCCGATCTGACGAGGAGGCAATAAAAATGTTCATGCAAGTGGAAGTCTGATTGATATTCACATTCCTGAGCGTTTGAGAGGCTGCTTTCTCGCTCATGTTCGTGTTCATGTCTAGAAATCAACAATGTGATGTAAAAATGTTTTAACACCTACACTGGTTATATAAGTCCAGCCGGACACGCATGGACGTCGTGGGTGTTAATTTAAACACCTTCGCACTGGGATTTCTCTGTGTAACCCGGTGCGTTTCCATTGATTTGATCCGACATGAGATTTAGTTTAGCTGGAACTTTTACCGTCGGAAAAAGAAGAAGAAAAAGAAGAAGAAGAAGAAGATGTTGTGGTGGTGGTAGTTATTAGCATTGTGCTACTCAGATAGATCGAGTGCCCCGGGCTTGTTAACTCACAAACCACCCAAACCAGACGAGTCTGGCAGCCGGATGCACATCCTGGGTGACCTGTGACCCGGTCTCCACAGCCTCCTCCACAGGAGCACACAGCCCCCGGTAGGGCCGGCTTCACAACAAGCCACAGGAGAGAGAGAGAGAGAGAGAGAGAGAGAGAGAGAGAGAGAGAGAGAGAGAGAGAGAGAGAGAGAGAGAGAGAGAGAGAGAGAGAGAGAGAGAGAGAGAGAGGAAGCGTAGCAGCACTTCAATAGTGTTCTTCCTCCAGGGCACACACTTCTCCCCAGCCTCCCAAGCAGCCAGAGCAGGAAAAGGCCTGAATCACCAATGCGGTAGGTTTTGAAAAGCTCCCTAGCTGCTATTGAGCTGAACATCCAGCAAGCTGTAATGTCTGCGAGGCTGCTGGTGACCCTGAGTGATCTGTGTTTGTGTGAAGAGCGCGTGTGTGTGTGAAGTCGACTATGAATCAATGCTTTAGCACTCCCCTGCTTCTGATCCCCTCAGGCCCCTGATGAGCTGGACTAGTCATTTTTATCTCTATGTATGTGTGTACGTGTGAGTGTAAGTGTGTGTATGTGTGTGTGTGTGTGTGTGTGTGTGTGTGTGTGTGTGTGTGTATATGTGTGTGCGTGTGTGTGTTCCACAGCTCGCTCCAGTGTAGGGAGGCGGCACAGCGTCTGCTCCATGGGAAGACTCCTGGAGGGCCTCCAAAGCCGCTCGTTCATCTTCTTCTCTTTCACACTCTCTCTCACTCTCTCTCTCTCTCTCTCTCTCTCTCTCTCTCTCTCTCTCTCTCTCTCTCTCTCTCTTGCGCTCCTTGAAGGATCACTCGCAAAGAAGTTCCAGCTTTGATTTGCTTTTTGCTCGCGTTTTATTTTATGTTCGTTGCCTGTTCGGCTCGAGCGCTTACATTTATAGGACGCCGGTCGAAGCCGATGCGAGCGTACAGTACATAGGTTTAGCTAATCGAGAGCTAGTTGTCATTCGATAAGAGAAATAAAGACGTGAAACACCATCATCGGCATTAAACACTTTAGTTAAAGAAGGTTAGGAATATTACCCAGTAAAGGTTCTTGATGGTTTTATGTAGATTCCTACAAATGAGTGTTTCTCCGTCACCAAGCATTCTTCAGTTTGTATATAGAGCTTGTATATAAAACACAACAAAACAAACATGCTTAAAGTGTTGCAGTAGATTTATATTTGTGTCCTAAGTATATGTAAATATAGGCATTTCAGCAGTAGGTGAGTGGTGGATCATGAAGATCTTATATTGGAATGTTTATTGTGAGTATAAACTAGTACCCCTTTTCCACCAAAACGAACCGGGTGCTGGTTCAGAGCTAGTGCTGGTGCTGGTTCAAAGTGGCGACCCCCTAAACTAGTACCCCTTTTCCACTGGCGAACCTTCTAAGAACCAGTTTGCCTTTCCATCGGTTAGAGAGCATCACAGCGCCGAGTCTGAGGTCACTGTATACGTGTCACTTTACACAGCGACGTTAGCGCAGCAGCAGCAAACACAAACACAACATCAAAAATGGCGGATGTTGCTTTACCGTTAATGTTCGTTTCTTTTAAGGGTTCCACCAGATGAACATCATGATTTATGAAGTGGACAAAGAGACGGTTCTAATAATTTTTCTATAAACGCTTGTCCCACGCTGCTTTATTATACTACAGCAAGCATGCAACTAGAATTATTATTCGTTACAAAAGTACGACATGCTTCTTTTTTTTTATCCATTTATTGTTACATTTCAAACTGTAGAACATCCATAAAGCAAGAAAGTTCCTAGTTCTTACTTTAAACTCTTACTTTCTTGTCCTGAAGATGTAGGAAAATGAAAAAAACTTAAACCTCAACAGCTTTACTTCTGACTCTTATTAACCGCCTGCACTGGAGACTCCTTCCATGAAAGCATCCATCCTGTAAGAGATCTGTTACTATGGTAACGCTAACGTGCATGAAAGGTGGGTGTTAAAATGAAATAATAACCCTCTGTTTTGCAGCCACTTCATCGTTTCAAACCGACCAATCAGAATCGAGAGAATCCGAGTCTGACGTATGATCGATAACGCCGTCGTCTCGTGTTCTTGTGTCGTAACGCAATCCCTCACATGATACTGGTCACACTGGTGTTCTCTGGTGGCTCAGAGGAAGCCGGTGTGCATCAATAGCTTACACATTAAGTAAAGGACAGGTCTGTGATTGAGGGTTTGATGGTTTGGGAGCGTCCAATGTCTGACTTTCTCACGTACTTTACCCCTGCAATCGGGAGCCTGATTGCATTATTGCAGTGTGGAGGTTCATGCAGGAGCGTCAATAAAGATATGACAGCATGAGCGCGTGTGAAATCTGTTAGAGCGGCCCGTGTATGAGAACGTGTGTGTGTGTGTGTGTGTGAAGGGGGATATAAAGAGATAACTGTCGAAATGAATGGCATTTAGCACCAACACCTGTAGCAGACTGATATGTTTAGTCAGTTTAGCTACATCTAGTAATTAACACGACACGTTCCTCCGTCTGTCTTCTCTCCACCAGTCAGATCCCGACCTGAATCAGACTCGGATTTGAGACGTCTTGGCTCAGCGAGTGGCCAGGTGTAGAGATAAAGGCAGGGACACGCTGCTGCTCCTTTCACATCCCTCATGCAACCCGAGCATGGGAAAGTCCCTCATGCGGAGAAGGGAGGCCTTTAAATAGCGTGACCTCAGTATTTTAAGCTTCTATAACACTCCTGTGGTGATTTGGTTTGGAAAGTATTTGAAATGAATCAAAGTTCTAGTGACAAACTTACAAGAACTATCTGGTTCAAGAAAGTTCTACCGTCATCCAGGATGAATTTCGGATGATCTCCTAGAGTTCCCTGTGGTCTAGTTAATAATGAAGCTCGTTGTGTTACATGGACACCGAGCAGTGAAGCGGCAGGTGTAAATGTCCCAAATCTGCAATCCTTTTCTAGTCGAGTCCTGTGAATTTTATACCAGTCCAACTTGACATTCCTTGTAGTTCCATGAAGGAAGAGGAAAAATGAAGGATAATGGTGAAAGAGGATTGCAGTCCAGAGATAGTGAGGTAATGGACCTCATAAACATGTGGGATGAGGTTATTAGATTGGAAGAGATCTTAAAATAAATAGCTGAATCTAAAGAAAAGTCTAAACAAAAATGTTCTGTAACAAACATTAATATAAACCGGTGACTGGCAGCTGTGCTACTGTCAGAGCTGCTGTTAAAGAGAATGAATCAGCTGCTGCTGACCAATCAGAAGCCAGAATAGAAACGCTATAGAGCAACACACAACGTAGAGAGTTTTAGATTAGGAAGTGTGCCATAACTGTCTGAATTATGACACGACGTGACATGACGTGACGAGCAGGCGCAGGGCGAGCCACGTGTCTCCTTCTAACGACTCTAGAAATTGCGCCTGCATGGAGTGTGTGCGCCTCCACGTCCTTTCTCCCTTCCTTTCCATCTCTCCCTGTCTCTCTCTCCCTGTCTCTCTCTCCCCCACCCCATCTCTCCCCCACCCCATCTCTCCCTCCTTTTCCCTGTCTCTCTCTCTCTCTCTCTCTCTCTCTCTCTCTCTCTCTCTCTCTCTCTCTCTCTCTCTCTCTCTCTCTCTCTCTCTCTCTCTCTCATGTGTGTTTATACTTTACGAGCGCGAGCCCCCAATATATCAGTGCACGTGCACAGCTTTTCCGTGCGTGTGTACGTGAGAGTTTTTATTTTCTCGTTTAGAAGACAACAAACACACTACAGGTGTTAATAACATCACGGAGTGTGTTACTGATAACACAACAGTGTGTGCAAGCTAAATTCATAGTTATGCTACTGTTTACACATAGCCAACACACGCACACACACACACACACACACACACACACACACACACACACACACACACACACACACACACACACACACTCAATAAATAGACAGAAAAAAGTGGAGTAAATATATTCTGTTAGTTGTGTGTGTGTGTGTGTGTGTGTGTGTGTGTGTGTGTGTGTGTGTGTGTGTGTGTGTCTGTCAGAGTCTATATGTGCATGTGTGTGTGTTTGTGTTTCTGTGCGTTTGTCTCACTTAAAAGACACAAAAACGGAAAGACGGCGCACTGCTTTATTATTTATTATAAACATTCACGGTGCCTGTATCTCAGTTGCAGAGTCACGCTTCGGAAACTGCACGTTAGTTCAGCGCCGCGGTGAGCGCGCGCTCTCCAGCTGAACTCTCTCTCCGCGCTGGCTCGCGTTCCCGGTAAGAGCGCGCGAGCTCTTCGGTGGGCGTGGTTTTCCCAGGCTCTCAGAACAGCAGCTGCTATTTACCTTCCCTCTAATGTAAACCAGCACCGCCGCTGCAGACACACTACCCTCCTCCTCCACACACACACACACACACACACACACACACACACACACACACACACACACACACACACACACACACACACACACACACACACACACAGCCCGCCAGGCGGCCAAACCTCAACCACTGCGGCTCATAAAACATCCTGGCACGTGCTCCACATTCACGGCGGCGCTCGCATGCACGCCGACCCACGTCAGGATGCCAGAACTCGCGCAGCAGTCGCGCTGCTAAATCAATTATGACTGAAGGGCAATTTAAAGCGCTGCTGCATGATTGGCGGAGGAATTATTATTAACTCCTGAACTCTGCACAAGTCTGACTTGAAACTCATGAGCTAAATGAACGCGTTCATTAACTTTTACCATCTAAACTAAGAAATAAACGGGTCCTAGCATGACGTTTCAGTCTCACTGCCCCATGGAGCGTGAATGTAAAACATTGCAGTTTTCTCCAAAGTATCTTTAAAAACATCTGTTAAACGGCCTGATGTTTTTAACAAGAACCAGGAAATGTTTCTAAAGATCATCTAAGCCTT
>NC_062522.1:4350869-4415869 GCF_022655615.1 Tachysurus fulvidraco
GTGGCTCGTTTAGGGCTATGGGTTGTTGATTGGAGGATCGGGGGTTCCAGTTAGGGGTTCACTGTTGGGCCCTTGAGCAAGGCCCCTGGCCCTCTCTGCTCCCTGGACACTGTATCATATCTGACCTTGGGCTCTGATACCGACTTCAAATGTTGGGATAAGTAAAGGAAGAATTTCACTGACCTGTAATGTATATGTGACAAAATAAAGGCTGCTTCTATAAATGAGTGAATAAATACTTTTAAACAACAGAATTTACATGCAGATTTTCATATTTACATTTCTACTTTACTCCCTTTGCCACCTGGATAGTAAATTCTACTTAATTAATATTCTTAGTTCATCCTTATTCAATTTTGATTTATATAATGCCGTATGTGGGATGTGGTAGCCTAGTGGTTAAGGTGTTGGATTACTACTGCTGGGCCCCTGAGCCAGGCCCTTAACCCTCAGGTGTATAAAAATGAGATAAAATCTAAGTCGCTCTGGATAAGGGTGTCTGTCGTTTTTATAACCCAGACACTACGCAGTGTGTCGTACCTTATATGGTTGTGTATTCATTCATTCATTCATCTTCTACCGCTTTATCCAAACTACCTCGGGTCACGGGGAGCCTGTGCCTATCTCAGGCGTCATCTGGCATCGAGGCAGGATACACCCTGGACGGAGTGCCAACCCATCACAGGGCACACACACACTCTCATTCACACACACACACTACGGACAATTTTCCAGAGATGCCAATCAACCTACCATGCATGTCTTTGGACCGGGGAAGGAAACTGGAGTACCCGGAGGAAACCCCCGTGGCACGGGGAGAACATGCAAACTCCACATGCACAACTTTCACTTCTCCTTCCCTCGAAAAAGCGACACTGAAGATTCCTTCCATAAATATTCCGTTATATCAATGATTACATAGGATTTATTCCTATTTTATATGATTTCACTGCACAAAAGTCTTACTGGAAATGAGAAGGTGTCCCACACAACCAGTTCTGGGAACTGAGGTCGGACTTTCTAAAGCGGCATCGGAATAATCTCAACTGACTGGAAGTATGCAGCTTGATTCAGACTCTCACCCTGTGACTAATGGCTTTATAATGTGTCTTTGAGGTGATCCTAGTCTCGTAGCGTCATCACGGCTATTCAGGTTGTGTTTTAACCTTCTCAGGTCAAAGTCTGTCTCTGTGACCAGGTTTGAACTGCGTCTGTGCTTGAGACCAGAAAGAATAGAATTATATCCATAATAAATAAATAAATAAATAAATAAATAAATAAATAAATAAATAAATAAATAAATAAATAAATAAACAAATAAATAATATTGTCTTAATGTAAATAGTTTTTAATTTCAGATTACATTTTTTAATTAGCACTTTAACTTCTAAAATAAAATACTTTTGTTGTTTTTTATGTCGTTATTACTCATATCAGGCTCCTCCTTTTTTATGTTGTTATTACTCATATCAGCTCCTCCTTTTTATGTTGTTATTACTCATATCAGCTCCTCCTTTTTTATGTTGTTATTACTCATATCAGCTCCTCCTTTTTTATGTTGTTATTACTCATATCAGGCTCCTCCTTTTTTATGTTGTTATTACTCATATCAGGCTCCTCCTTTTTTATGTTGTTATTACTCATATCGGGCTCCTCCTTTTTTATGTTGTTATTACTCATATCAGGCTCCTCCTTTTTTGCGTTCTCGGAAATTTGGGCAAAATCAAGCAAACTCGAATAAAATTTGTCGAATCAAAATGTACGCAGATTCCTCGCTCTTATGTTCACATGAGTAGGGCTTTCAGAGAAAGTCGACACATATGTCTCTCACTGTGAGGAGTTCAGAAGACGAAACCTGTGCTCGCGATTTCGAAATTCAAAAAAAAAAAAAAAAAAAAAAAAAAACAAAGAAAAAAAACAAAAAACAAACAAACAAAAAAAAACTACAAAATCTAACATGAAATCCTGGAGGGTCTGAAAAAAAGAAAGGTACTTAAATAAACAAACAATGTACTTTGTTTCAGATTCTCTTATTATTTCGAGGATTACGCGAAATTTGAATAAAGCCTCGTTATTATTCCTGTAAGATACTCTTACTGTATGTACAAACATTAATAATAGATATAAAGAAGAGAATACCTGGGTACATATAATAGCTTTGTAAATCTCTGATGTTTATTATTTAAGTTTAATTATTAAAAGTATAAAACGCTCTTGTTCTCAGTTAGTCATAATAAACTAACAACCTCTTGTGTGATGAAGCGGAGTCACGGTTTACAAGCCAAAGTCGATTATTTTCATTTTATTCAAGTACACAGATTTCCCGTAACCGTGATTCCGACATTTTCTTTGCTAAGAAATGTCATGCTGTAACTTTTTATCAGTTTATAGTTACTCTCTTTTTTTCTCTCTCTTGAACCAGATGTAAAAAACAAAAACAAACAAACTTCGCCGTATCGACGATTTTCAAAGCCGTACAACGTACGTATGAACGAGCTGTTACCATAGAAACGATAACATATCACAACAAGCCGCACGTCAGGTTCATGAGGACGAGCGAAAACGTCCTCGCGAAGGACAAAACTGTGTTTGGGATCGTGTTCCGGATCGTCTGAGTCCCCACGCGGTTACAAATACGAAGGATGGTGCATCGTGTATTGCTTCTTTTAATAAGTCCACTGTCTGGCTGCATGGCAATGCTGCTCACTGAAGCCTGTTTTATAGACGTTCAAGAGAATCTGCTGTCTACCAAAACCTCTTTTCAGGTCATCTAGTTAAAGGGAAGCTTCTTTCTATAAACATTTTAATGCTACAGTTAATTCTGGAGTTTGAAATAAAAAGAATGTCGTGTAAAATCTTTAAATCGAAGACCTTTTGTTCTAGTGGAGACAAGCAGTTCCTGGAAGAGGCGTTAGCGTCTGTCTGGACCAGACTTATAGAAGAGACGTGACGAGGTAACCATGACGAGGTGTAGAGTGTAACGACACACAGGGGGGGAGGAGAAGAAAAAGGTTTCTGAAGCGGAAGGAGGAGTAAATAACGTGTCGAAATGTGCCACAAAGGACGCTGCTTATTCCTGCAGACTCAAACAGGTGGCCATCGCAAGCGCAAACCGCAGCCTGGTGTCCATTTCACTGATATGATCCCGTCGATTGTTTTCCCTCAGTGTTCCTGCGGAAGTATTACAAGATTCCGAAGCTCCGTGACTCGTGCCTGCATGACCTCGTGCTGCTTAAGGAGGGAAAATTGAGGCGGGAGAAAGGCATCACTCAGCACGTCTTTATGTGAAGGAAAGCAATCCAATGATGGCGTAGGTCTCATTTCAGTGTGTGTGTGTGTGTGTGTGTGTGTGTGTGTGTGTGTGTGTGTGTGTGTGTGTGTGTGTGTGTGTGTGTGTGAGTGTGTTTGTGTGTGAGGTCAGGAAAGAAATGCAGACCATTTGATGATTATCTTCCCATAACAGCACAACACTGATTCCACTGATACACCATCCTCACAGGTGGACAAGGTTCTTCCAGGTTCCTGTCCATCTGGATGGTTCTTAAAGCTTCTGTTGACAGAGAACCAAAAACAGAGAACCCTTGAGTGAGAACCTCTACAGAGTGTCTAGGAAAATATTAAAAAAGAAAACACTTAATTAGCCAACATATGCTTAAAGAACCATTGAGGAACACGTGAGAGTCCTCTTACTGTATGTCCTCTCTTTAGCACCATTAATGGTTTTTTCTTAGGGCCCTAGAACCCTACAGGTTCTTCATAGATGCCTAAAACCCAGTGTTTTCACTTTATAGTGTTTTATAACTCTTAAAAATAAAGGTTCTTAAATAATATGTCAGGCTGTATAAAGAACCTTTTACTTCCATGGAATGTTCCCATTACACAAACGGTTATCTGTACTACAAAAAAGGTTCCTTAGACAAAACTATTCTTTATGGCACTGAGAAATCAGTGGAAACATTTAGTGAACGGTTCTTTGGGGAACCAAATGTGTCATCGCTGTGAAAACCCCAATTTTAATTCTCCCTGTTCCTTTAATTTAGACCCAAGAGAACCATACAACAAGATGTTTCCCCATCTGAAAGGGTTCCATATAGAACCTTCCAGTTCCAGATCAACAGAATCACAACAGAATCACAACTGAATCACAACTGAATCACAACAGAATCACAACAGAATCACAACTGAATCACAACTGAATCACAACTGAATCACTGAATCACAACAGAATCACAACTGAATCACAACTGAATCACAACAGAATTACTGAATCACAACTGAATCACAACTGAATCACAACAGAATCACAACAGAATCACAACTGAATCACAACTGAATCACAACAGAATCACAACTGAATCACAACTGAATCACAACTGAATCACAACTGAATCACAACAGAATCACTGAATCACAACAGAATCACAACTGAATCACAACTGAATCACAACTGAATCACAACAGAATTACTGAATCACAACTGAATCACAACTGAATCACAACAGAATCACAACAGAATCACAACTGAATCACAACTGAATCACAACAGAATCACAACTGAATCACAACTGAATCACAACTGAATCACAACAGAATCACTGAATCACAACTGAATCACAACTGAATCACAACAGAATCACAATCAACCCGAAGCTTTACACTCTTAAAGGTTAATAATAAAACCTTAGAGATCGACAAAGAACCTGCTGGTATCAAGACCCAACGATAGAACATTTAATGGTTCTAAATGATGTAAGAAAGAAGAGAAGAAGAAGAAAAAGAAGAAGAAGAAGAAAAGAGAAGAGATGAGAAGAGGCGAGAAGAGAAGAGATGAGAAGAAGAAGAAGAAGAAGAAGAAGAAGAAGAAGAAGAAGAGAGGAGAAAAGAGAAGAGAGAAGGGAAAAGAAGAGAAAAGAAGAGAAGAGACAAGAAGAAGAAGAAGAAGAAGAAGAAGAAGAAGAAGAAGAAGAAAAAGAAGAAGAAGATGAGAGAAGAGAAGAGACCACGAATAGAATCCGTATAATAAGAAGAATAGCGAATCATATCCACTAAGAGAGAAGCCCTCCTCTCCTCTCTCCTCCTCCTCCTCCTCCTCCTCCGCTTCCCTCCTCTCCCTCCTCTCCTCTGCCTCTCCTCCTCCTCACTCCTCCTCCTCCTCTCTCCTCTCCTCTCCTCTCCTCCTCTTCCTCCTCCTCCTCTCTCCTCTCCTCTCCTCTCCTCTCCTCCTCTCCTCCTCCTCCTCCTCCTCCTCCTCCTCCTCCTCCTCCTCCTCTCCTCTCGAAGAGATGATGGATGTATTTGTGACTGTGCAGGTTCTGTTCATTCACACTACTAATAATACACAGAAAAGAAAATAAAGTAGCTAGTGGGTATTATTAGATTTGGGGTAAATGCAGAGACAGGAGTGTGTGTGTGTGTGTGTGTGTGTGTGTGTGTGTGTGTGTGTGTGTGTGTGTGTGTGTGTGTGTGTGTGTGTTCTGCTTAAGTGACCCTGAAGAATGCTCGTGGATCATGAGCTGGGAGAATGAGTCTCTTTCATCACATACACACAAAAAAAGCTGCAGGTCTACTGTCTTTTCCACTCTCCTGAGAATCTTCCCTCTCAGCACACACACACACACACACACACACACACACACACACACACACACACACACACACACACACACACACACACACACACACACACACACGGCCACAGGTTCTCTGTATAGGAGCTGAGTAATTACAGCTAATGGTTTCCATTTTAACATACTTTCCAGCACGACTTTGAAGTTCTGATTGAGTCATGAACTCCCAGGGGATCTTGGGAACTTTTCTGGGGGCTTTTAAAACATGTATGTATTTAATAATGATACGGAAAAAGAACATTCTCAAAAAGAAAAACAAATGTGTATTCATGGGCTGAAACGGTTAAACGTTCTGTGAGGATAAAACTTTTATTTTTATAAATAATTTAGAACTTTTAAGCATTCTTCATTAACCATACAGTACCTAATCATATAGGACCTGTAACAGGTTCCTTCACTAAGAAGATCCAAGGAACTTCTCAAAACTTTAGATTTAATGGGGTTTTTATATAATGAATGAATTTCTCGCCATACTGTACAGTCTTTATAACTGACATCTTAATGACAGCTTAATGAACCTTTAACAAACTAAAACTGTCCTTTTTTCTTTGGCCTGAAAGGAAAAAACTCATTGAGGGAAAAACTAACAAACCAATCACCTTTTATGGGTCAGGGCTAAACTTCTACATTTTTAGAACCGATTTTAACACATTTAAAAAGTAAGCTGACTGGATCCTTTCTGTGATTAGGCAAAAACATTGAACTGCTGTAACAATACACAGTGATGTCCCTGGTGTGTGTAGAAATTTTGAGACACTTTGTCTATCAGAAGCAACATCAGGAAGAAAAACATCCAGACAAAGTTTGAAGCTGATCAGTGGAACCCCCAGGAGAAACCGATCTCCCCATATCATCCTTAAAAAGACAGATTTCTGATGTTTAAACACTCTTTTGTTTCCAGATGACTGTAAATGTAGCAGAGAGACAGTGGGTAAAGATGCATAGCGTGGCTAAGATCGTCAGGGGGCGGGACCACCTGTGTAGCCCTCATTTTCCTAGCGGATTATCCGGGGTGTGTGTGCTGGCAGGTCAGTGTTCTGACGCAGGCGAGAAGAGTGAGTGGCGTGGAAAGCTGAGCTGGCGTGAGATGCCAGGGGGGCTCTGCCACATATCGTATCCTCACCATGCTGCCCCCTTTTTACAGCAGCTTTGGTTCCACGCTGCGCGGCTGCCAACCCGTCTTTCATGGGCCGGCTGCCTGGGCTGTCTCTGCGAGGTGGTGCTCTGTCTCATTCAAGAAAGAGCACAAAGATTTGGCACAAAGACTCAAAGAGGCTCCACTCACCCCCTCCTGTCCCACGCCAAGCTAGGCATAGCTTTCCCACCAGCAGTCAAGAATGCATGCGTGTATAATGACGTGAGCGAGTTTGCCGACGTCTCCCCCACGTTTTCCCCTCGTTCACACCGACAACATTCCAGCGCTTCGGGATCTGAGAACCGAGGAACATCGAGCTTCTCTTTAGGTCAGAATTATGAGTCAGATCTGTTGCTTTGACACCTAAGTGAGCTCTCTGTGTCCTAACTAGCCAGGATAAGACATTTATAGACATATTTATATATAATCAGTTTAATTAAATACAGCACAAAGGCTTTTCTAGAAACTAAAGAACAATACACATAGGTTTATGTTTACATTACATTAGTTACATATATAGTTATAAAAATATAGTTTGCACCACAAAACACTATACATTTATCTGTTATATACTGTAGTTAGTGTGAGCAAACAGTTTATAGCACTGTCCTCCTGGAGGTTTAGGTATTGATCTACCGGTCGGAAGGTTGTGAGTCCCAACAATGGACTCTTTTCTTTGTTGCGTTCAGGGAAACGCTTCCGCTCCCTGAAAGCAAACACAGAGAGGATGAGGAGAAGCTTCATCCCGCAAGCCATCCGGATCTTAAACCAGGAGACACCCAGGATCTAACACTGGACCGCTCTCTCCATCCCCATCGTTCTATGCACACCTTTTTTACACGGACACTTTAACTCTGGACTGTCACTGTCACGTTAACTCTGGACTTGCACAGCACGGTGCCACTTTATACACTATTTACACACCGTACAGTGGGGGCAGTGGTGGCTCAACTGGTTAAGGCTCTGGGTTGTTGATCGTAGGATCGGGGTTTAAGGCCCAGCACAGCCAAACTGCCACTGTTGGGCCCTTGAGCAAGGCCCTTAACCCTCCCTGCTCTGGCGGCGCTGTATTATAGCTGCCCCTGCACTCTGACCCCAACCTCCTCAGTTGGGGTATGTGAAGAAAAGAATTCCACTGTGCTGTAATGTATATGTGGTGATGATAAAGGCATCTATGCCCGCCGTTCTTCTTCATACTGCACCTGGACACTTTAAGGACAATCTTTAAAAACCATACACATTTATGTATATGTATATTTATGTATATACATTATTTCTTCATATTCTCCACATATTTCATATTTTTATATAGTTTTCTTATATAGTTTATACTTTCTTATTATTTTATTCTCATTTTATTTTTTGCTTTTTCATACTTTTTTTAGATTCTTTATTCTTATACCGGACAGTTGCATAAAGCATTTCACCTCATATCGTACCCTGTATGTATGTGTATGTGACAAAGAAAATTTGATTTGATTTGAGTCCCAGGTCCACCAAGCTGCCACTGCCGGGCTCCTGAGTAAGGCCCTTAACCCTCAAATGCTCAGTTGCATAATAATAAAAACGGTCTGCTGATGTACCACAACAAGAACAGATCAGAAATGCTGCAGTTTGCTTCAGCATCCTTCGTTTGTTTTAGATCTTTTTCGAAATATATATATATATATTAAAAAAATAATAATCAG
Organism: Tachysurus fulvidraco; assembly: GCF_022655615.1. Classification (NCBI taxonomy): domain Eukaryota; kingdom Metazoa; phylum Chordata; class Actinopteri; order Siluriformes; family Bagridae; genus Tachysurus; species Tachysurus fulvidraco. The sequence goes on from NC_062522.1 coordinate 4,359,320, forward strand.
TCTGAAGCTTTTGCTACATAAAAGTTGAGAATAAAATCAGGACCTGTGGAGATTTTCAGCTGTATTAGGAATGAATATTATTTTTCTTGCTAAGATTTTCTCCGAAGCAGTTTAGTTCCTATTAGAGCGGTTATAAACAGTTTATAAGACACCAGAGAGTTAAATGAAATAAACATCTCCTTTATAAAAACGTATAAATCATATAAACAACACCATGCTGTTTTTAATCCGGTTATGTGGAGCGACTAACGGACGAGTCCCTGCGAACGAGCTGTTGCTATGGAAACGATAACGTACCCGAGCGAGCGTGTCAGAGTTAGAGTTTTTTTTGTTTGATTAAGTTTACTTCGTTATCCTAAAGCTGCTGTTCCAGAAAACGAATCAACAATTTCTGTCCAATCAGAATCCAGCTTCAATTTCTGTCCAATCAGAATCCACTGTGTATTTTATAATATGGACAATTTTAAAATCGTCGCTGATAAGAATGTAAGTAGTTCTGGTTAAAAGATGGTTATTTTTAGATTTATGCCACTAGTCTGTTTGTTTAATAAATGTTTAATAATCTTAATTGACTTTATTTGTAAAAAAAAAAAAAGTCTTCTCATTAACTCGTGAATGTCTGAACGGAGATACGGATGCGTGTAAATGCTGTTAAGCCAATTGTGATGGATGCTCCGTAACTCCACGCTCTTTCCTTTTGTCTAATCCCAAGATTAATGGCTTTTCCTGGTTAATTATTTTAACGCCGTCTATTTGTTAAATCCTGAACCACAGCTGACCTCCCAGTCTCGAGTCAATGTGTAATGACTCTATTTGGACTTCCCTTTTCAACCCTGCTAACTCCATAAACGAATAATTGTTGCCCTGTTTCTGCTTCGTTTTGTTTTTCTTGCTGATTCAGCTCATTAGGGATTAGCCACAAACATTTTGTCACAAGCCTGGGTTGTGCCACTCTTTTTGATGGACGAAGCACCTCGGCATGAGTGCTGTGACCAATTCTTTCCTTGCAAGCGTATGCCAATCCATTTAATCTGACCTTTTCAAGGTGACAGAATTGCAGAGCTCAGCATCTTTTTTTTTTTTTTTTACCGAAATGGATAATGAAGCTTGAGAAAAGGGAATTGTGGGCCGACTGTTGGTTTCTTAAGATTAAAGGTTTTTTAGAAAAGGAAAAAAAAAACTGAATATTCATTGTTGGCTCATCTTGTTTTTAGAGCTTTTGAGTTGCTATAGAGTCAGTATGTCGGCGTCCTGGTGAGCACAAGCTCCGCTGTGACTTTCTAATCATAACCTCGATGCTATGGATGTTTAGGAAGAAAGCCTGATGCGTTTGACGGGCCGTCTCGCTTTGTGCTTCGGAGGAGTGTCACAAATGGGATTAAAATGGAAGATTATAGAAGTAGAAAAATGTTTATGACATCTCAGGCTACATGGAGAAATGAGATGTTAGAAAGGGAACGATGACACACAGTGGGTAGATACCAGGTGTACCCACAGTTCTGGTTGAGATACACTGTCCAAAATAAGATCTTCTGCAACCCCTGGACTAGGTATCAAGTTTGTGAACCACAAATCTAGTCCCAGTAAGAAGTGACATGGAGGCACCACTCTCACCACCACACTCTCTTGAGTTTCCACCTCGGCTCATAAATGTTTGAGGGCTTAATCAATTTGCGATGCGTTTCTCGGGATAATTTCTCGAATTCTCTTCGTTTTTCAAGACCGAGCAAATCCAACAATTCCACAAAGAGAATGTGAATGAGTGCAGGATGAGTGGGGGGCGTTCAAAAAAAGAAGAAGAAATGTCAAATAATGGCTCAAATAAAGAGCATAAATCTTATTCATGGTGCACAAAGTAGTGAGAGGCCGATTAGAGCCGAGAGACTGAGCTCTTTCTAGAGATCTCGCCTTCTCATTATCTGCACTCTTTTCTTCTGAGAACTTTGGGATTGGCTCCTTTTGTGGATCACAGCAGGTAGCAGTGGAGTGTCAGGTCAAACTGAGGGTTCCCCCCTCCATCTTCCTTATCAACCCGTTCTTCATTTCACCTGCTTGGGGGTACTGAGGAACCGAGGACAGATGCCTCGGTTTACGGACTCTTATGTAACTATTTAGTCAGGAATAGCTGAAGCTTTGAGCAGCATCTTGGTTGTAATGAGGACTGAAGGTTTTGCGTGTCTATCAGGAGATGTGTTGCTTTACTCACTCTAGTACCGTTTGACATCAAGGCATTGGTTTGATCTTGGCAGGGTGGCACTTTGGTGCTGTCAGCGATAAAAAAAAGCTTCTGCCTGCGGCGATACCACTGGGCCAGTTTCGCTATTCTCGACAGCTGCATTATTTATAGCCCAGTGCCTTGTTTCCTTTGATTTCCCCTCATCTTTCCATTGCAGTTAGCAAGACCGACAGCACCATGGGAGACTAACCAACCAAAGAATGAAGCTCCCTACTTAGCGCTACTGCTAATCGAATAACAGCCCCAGCATGGTGCCCAGCATGAGAGCTGTCGCAGTGGGCAGCCCCGACCCAAGATTGCAGGTACCTTTCAATCCTCCTAGCAGGCGAGCTTCAGCATCCTGCTGCTGGAAATTAGTCGTTGACTGGCCTCTCTTTCTGCTCATGTCAGGCGTGGGTCCCTGATGAGAGATTTGTTGATATGATAACTTGATTAGGCCTCAGTGTGCAAGCCCGGGTTACAGAAAACCCTCAGAGACCTGGGAGGCCCTGATCTCGATCTTCTAGATCACAGGGGTCTCCTTGAGAAAGCCTTGAACTGAACAGGTTAGGGTACTCGGGGTATAACCACATGTCTTGGATGGTAAAAATGATAGATTAGAATGGTTTGGTAGAAAATAGAAAAAAAAATCTAGGTTTGTTGTTTTCTCTCATTTATTATGCAGCATATCACTTTCTATAGACTATTCTATGGCCAATATTTATAGACGCTACCTTGCTGATACACAATACTTCTGTCTCTCCACAGGTTATTTGTGGCGTGGTGTTCAGGGGCCACTCAGTCAATTAAGTTCACATCTCCGTTTTGCCAAACAACAGTGTCCGGCAATATGTGTGCTCTAAAGACCAAACAGGAGCCTCCCCTTTCCAAGCCTGGCCATTGAAGCCACTCAACAAAGGCCAGCCCCTTTCTGTCTCGATGGCTCCTCTCTTTGTTGCCTTCTTAGTCTCCATAAAGGAAAAGGGACGCTCTTGTTTGCCCAGGAGGTGGTTTAATGGCCCTGGTCAGAACAATGGGGCCACATTCAACTTCGCTGAGGGGCTCATTATATGGGACTGCTCCCAAGATCTGGGTCCAGAGACATTCCCACTGGACCCACTGAATGGCAGTGAGGGGACATGGGGGTAGACTCTGGGGTAGAAAGAGGCCATTGAGGTGATGGGCAGGTTCCATCTGCCCCCATTGCCTCCTCACCTAGCCTCTCGACAGCCAGAGGCCTCTCTCAGCACAATGGGCAAATTTAGTGTGTCGGGATGGCTTAAAATGCTCACTTTAGAAGGAGCCATTGAGGGAAATATCAACACTGTGGATGGGGGGATTGGTTTATTCATCCATTCCAACCCCTTTCCATTGACTAAGTTCCTTTTCCTTTCAGCTCCTTTCTCCTTTTTCACCATTCAGGACACTTCTCTCATCCACAAAACTTCAGACCTCGCTATTTTTCCCATACCTTGCAAAGGGGCGGACGACAAGAATTAAGTTAGTTCTGCCACAGCCCTCCGTTTTGTCCCCTCTTAGTTGTGGCAGGTATCGCAGAGATTGATGAAATGGACCATTAATCAAAAACGTCCCACTCACCAGCTGACAACAATTAAGCAGCAAAGGTGAACATTCCACACACTGTAAAGGTTCCACCGATGTACTTCAACCTTATATATATTACACCACTGTTTCATTTCAAGTCAGAATCTGAATCAGAATCAGCTTTAATGCCAAGTACTGTGGATTTTACATGAGGATGAGGATTTCGCTTTGGTGCATCGGTGCATAGAATAAACAAAGAATTTTAGATATCTACGAATTTTAAGCAAGAAGTAATATTAATTCTATAATAATGCAATATATATTTTGTATGAAAAGTGAACCAGTGCAAAAAAGTCATGTTGAATTTTACTGCTATAGGCTGATAGCACATGCTCAGGTTCAGGGCACACACACACACACACTCTCATTCACACACACACTCACACACTATACGGACAATTTTCCAGAGATGCCAATCAACCTACCATGCATGTCTTTGGACCGGGGGAGGACCCGAGGCACGGGGAGAACATGTAAACTCCACACACACAAGGCGGAGGTGGGAATCGAACCCCCAACCCTGGAGGTGTGAGGCGGACGTGCTAACCACTAAGCCACCGTTGCCCCCCAATCTTAACATTTCCATAATATTCATTTTTTTTTCTAACTGGGAACATTGTATGAGCAATGTTGGGATATTTCCGACCTCCAAGTAAGAAACTTTTTGTAGGAGTATGTGGCTTTTTTTTAAGACTTTTTTCCGAGTTGTGATTCTGTGATGTCGTTCTCATGGTGAAAAGTAAGAGCATGAAATAATAGCATGATTTAAGCCTGTGTTGATGTTTATAATATCTTAATACTAGTTATGTGTAAGAGTTCCCCAGTTGCAGCATTACAGCGGTCTCAGCTCAGCTAGTTATTTGTCTACATGTTGATATAAAGTTCTGGAAGCTGATCTATTTGATGACTAAGTGAGAAAGTCTCAAACATAAATAGACTAAAACACAAAAGCACCGCTGCATCACTCTTGTTAAGGTACACATGATGCAATTGCTACATCTAATTGAAACTCTATCAGCTGAATGGCATTGTAGGTAGTGTAGGAAACCGTTCTGTTAAAATAGACCAATATGTCAATAACAAGGGTTTAATAAAAATAAAAAAATGAGATATTGATAATAAACATCAAGGTACTAGCTTCAGTTCCAGTCCACGTGAAAACAAACGGAATCCAGCCGTATCGCTCTCGGTTGTTCACATGTTTGTTTCCGATTTTCTCATGACTTTATCATCAGTTGAATGGAAATCACTAGATTATCATCAGACACAGACGAGCAGCATGTGGTTGGTTTCCCAAGATCTCCTCACAGGGTGATTCAGAGTCCCCTGCTGTGAAGTCACGGACATTCCAATATATCTCATCTAAGTCATGAGGAATAAGAACATTCGAGCTCTGTGAGATCCAATGGGAGCCACCGGGAGCCACCGAGAGCCACCTGTCTCAGACGATTGCTCTCAAATCGCCATAAACTTCACTGGCGAGTGGTAAAAATGATGTTTAGTCAGAACTAAATTTCGTCCTTTCAAACGGTCACGACTGCGTTCCACAGGCACACAGACACCTTAGGAATTTTAGTAAATTCTTGGAGTTGGGATACACAGAAGTCAAGATTATGTCTTTGTGACAAAATCTAATATAATAGGTTATATATTTTACATACTGTGTAGAGTAACCAGTTACTGTACATCTCTGTAACCAGTTGACTAAATGGGCTACCAATCGGACGGTTGTGAGTTCTATCCCAGGTCCACCAAGGTGCCACTGTTGGACCCCTGAGCAAGGCCCTTAACCTTCAATTGCACAGCTTTATACAAATAAGGATAAGGGTGTCTTCCAAATGACTTTGATTTTTATGGGTTCTTCCACATGACAATATTTGAGCAGTTAAAAAATCTCCCCTTGTTTTTCCCCAGCTCCAGTTCCATAGAACAGTAACACAACACCATCAGCTGTAACCCATCTGTTTAACATCTAATTATCGAGTCAATTACAGGCAGGTACCCAGGGAATCGGGCCTGGATGGAAAGAACACAGAAAAGCACATCGGGTTCCAATCCTGTCAGCCGAGTACAGGAATCCGAGCGTACAGACTGAGCAAAACTCAATGAAAGAATGAAAGAGACAAGGATTAAAATAAAAATGTCTCATGAGAGCCTCAGATTGCTGTTCTTGGCTGATAGAAGAGGAACCTGATGTGGCCTACAGTATGTTGTACCTGATGTAGCTTATCCACCTCGAGTTTTGATGCTTTTCTGCTCATCATGGCTGTAAATAGTGACTCAGGTGTATCATGCTGGACACCGATGAACACTGGTAGAGTTAATTCAGCTAATGATTTTGTTCTTTATTAGTTTGTCTGTGATGAGAACCAAGGTTAAGTTGAAAGCAAAAATCCACACGTCGATGTGTATTTCTGATCTTCAATGTAGTTCGACGGAATTTAAACTCTTGCTTCTGAAGGCGATGCAGCGGTGCTTTAGTTCATTGAGATACAAAACCCACGTCAACACCATCACTGCTCATCGTCTCGTGGATCGCTAAGTAGCCGAGTCTCAGTAGCCAAGACTCTGGGGTAACTCAGAGTCATATATCTGCATTGCATTCTGGATTTCTCATTAATATGATGTGGAAAGAGGTGAGTGAGATATAAAACATAGGATGTTATTGAAAAATAATTATCTTCCAGCTGATAAAAATAACTCAATCGTATTACACGTATTACACAAAAAAAATAGGTTCCTTGGGGTTTTATACAGCATCCTGGTGTTCCCGTAGAACTTCTTCCAAAAATATGGTTCTCTGGGAGCGATGAAGTATTTCTATTAAGGTATGTATACTGTACAGTACAGTATAAGGTGAAATGGGTGCCATTACTTTTAGAGATTCGTCTCTATGTAGATAACACTTAGAGATGTTCATGTATGAAATGATGTGTTTATGAACGTTTTTTTTTTTTTGGTCGGAAAAGCTAAAGAGATGATATCATTTGATTTGAAACGATGAAACATTTCAGTAAGAGGGAAGAGTTGTGAGTGGGAGGAGTTTCGTGAGGGGGTGGGGGTGGGGGTTTGACTGTTATCGATATTATAGATAATTTACTCATAACAGAATGTCGTTGAAATAAATGTCTTTGAAATTGTTTGAATTTACTGCATTTCGGTTTCCATTTCTCTATAATAACATTCATTCATTCATTTTCTACCGCTTATCCGAACTTCTCGGGTCACGGGGAGCCTGTGCCTATTTCAGGCGTCATCGGGCATCGAGGCAGGATACACCCTGGATGGAGTGCCAACCCATCACAGGGCACACACACACTCTCATTCACTCACACACTCACACACTATGGACAATTTCCCAGAGATGCCAACCAACCTACCATGCATGTCTTTGGACCGGGGGAGGAAACCGGAGTACCCGGAGGAAACCCCCAAGGCACGGGGAGAACATGCAAACTCCACACACACAAGGCGGAGGCGGGAATCGAACCCCCAACCCTAGCAAACGTGCTAACCACTAAGCCACTGTACCTCTATAATAATAATAATAATAATAATAATAATAATAATAATAATAATAATAATAATAATAATAATAAAAACTACCACAGAATGTTATTTCTTACTTAAAGTGGATATACTTGGAGATCTGTTCTTCAGAAGCGCTGCCCAGAGATGATATCAGCAGTGATGCGAGACTCACACATGCACCTTTATGCAGTACACTAGAGATTATATAATAAAAACATGTATTTTTAAGCACGAGCACTTTGTCAAAAAAAAAAAGGCGAACAGAACTTTAAAACCTGGACGTGATTTACTCCAGAGGTTGTTTTGCATGAAAGCAGCGTACAGTGCGGTGGAAAAGGCGGGATGTTTCAGCTGCCCACGGCCAGGAGGTACGATCCAAGAGCCAGACTTCTGAATGATGAAAGCACTTGGCACATGGGAGGCTTAAGCCAAGAGCTCTGAGCGAAAAAGCTGCAGCCTGCTTTTCAACTTAAGTTTTTTTTTTCCAGGCAATCTGAGAGAGACGGGTGAGGTTTAGGAGTTCAGCACCCCGGGGTGAAGGCTCCCGGTGCGCTGGTGCAGGAATACAGCGTTAGGGATGAGGCTGCTTTTTGATGGAGTTGTGTTCTAGGAGTTTGTATGGGATCCAGAGGGACTGCTGCAGCCTCCGTGAGATATGACCCGCACTTCAGAGAGGCCACGCGGAGGAGAGAAACGCTCTCACAAGTCATCAGTTTGATCTTTTTATATCAACATCTCGCAGCGCTGCTTTCTCCTTCTGCATAGCTTTTTATTATTTTTTTTTTAACAAGCCTTTATCACCTTTTCAGTTTCATGTTCAGCGAGTCTTTAGAACAAGGCACATCTCTGGATAGGAAGAGGTGGTGTGTCAGAAAGCAGTGACCTTCATTCCTTCTTTCCGTCTTCAAGCGAACGGAATCAAAGCTTTCTTATTTTGCATCTCAGCACATTTGTGTAACAAAAAAGTTTGCATCTGCAATACAAAGGAATGAATATTACAATTCGAAAATGAAAATTAAACACGTTATAATGTAATATATGCTGTTTAGTAACGTTATTGAGCATAAAGCTTATTACGATTCTAAACTAAATTATGCTAAAACTTTAGCAAAAAATCACAAAACGATTTCAAAACGTCCCAAAAGGTTCTCAAAAAGCATTTTAGAGGCGATTTTTAAAATCTCGATTTTTTCCTCCATATTTTTACCGATTTTTCCCCAGCTGTGTTTCCCAACACCTTCCCAATTTAATCCAGATAATAAACAGTTAAAACACTTATTTTGAGAATAAACAGAATTTTTGTCTCTAATTATTTTCCTACAAAATGCTGTTCCAAATCTTTGTAATTTCCCAATAAATTTCTTTTAATTTATTTTCAATCTCATTCCCAATTTCCTGAATTTGTTCTGTTTTTTTTTTTTAGTTTAAGCCTGATTCCAAACTGTATTAAATATATTTCTAAGAATTAGAAGATTACAACATCTATCTATCTATCTATCTATCTATCTATCTATCTATCTATCTATCTATCTATCTATCTATCTATCTATCTATCTATCTATCTATCTATCTATCTATCTATCTATCTATCTATCTATCTATCTATTTTGAAAGACTTGATTGCAACAACAGAAACACGATTGCGTTACTATATTTGAATACATTTCTCTCTCTATCTTTTTCTCTCTCTTTCTTGAAATAATTCTCTTTTCTATTCAGCTCCCTTTTTTTTTTTTTTTTTTGTGAGGAACTGAAACGGAGAAGCCGTGAGGCGGATTTAAGACACCAAGTCATCTTCTAAAGCAGTCAGAGCCTGTAAAGAAAAGAGAGACAGAGAAAAAGAAGAGGAAAAAAAAACAGTTAGCTGTGCTACCTAACAGAAAGAAAGGAAAAAAAGAGCGGATGGAGTGAATCCAGCTCCAGGAGTGAACGAGTCTCAGAAGGCGAGTGTTGGCTGAAGGCCCAGACTGAGGCACGGGGCACAGGGAGAGGCAGGGTTGCAGCGTGTAACCTTGGCCCTGTTTATGTTCCACATTCTGACGGCAGGGAGGCCTTAAATTGGATCCATGCTGTAGGGGATTAGGCCTATGAACCCTGGGACGTGTGTGTGTGTGTGTGTGTGTGTGTGTGTGTGTGTGTGTGTGTGTGTGTGTGTGTGTGTGTGTGTGTGTGTGTGTGTGTGTGTGTGTGTGTGTGTGTTGGTGTTTAAGGAGCTTGGATGGTGTGGGACAGAGGAAAGCAGGCAGACGTGTCCTGAAGGGTTGGGAAAAAGTGCTACCCACACACACCACACACACACACACACACACACACACACACACACACACACACACACATGCATAACATCTCCCTCTCCCAGAGTCTGGCAGAGGCCGATGGATGTGCCTCCATGTGTGGCGGATGTTTTCCACGAGCCGCAGCTGTCCAAACCGCAGGGCCTGGGGAAAGGGAGGAGGAGGAACGAGTGCAGGAACGAGGGATCTTGGCAAAGGTCAGACACTTCAAGATGACTGCGAGTGTGGGAACTCTCCGGAAAGGCATGTGCAAAATGCCGTGTGCCACGATATCGTTTTACTCCCTGACGGAAAAAGCATATATGTGGGGATGGGGGAGGGGGGAATTATATATTGTTGCACAGCAGGAATATGTAAAAAAAAATATATATAGGAAACACACACACACACACACACACACACACACACACACACACACACACACACACACACACACACACACACGCACACACACATACACACACACACACACACACACAACTGTCTTGTTGTTTTATAGATATATTCAATGAAAGTGCAATTTTCTTCACAATGTTTTGCTTCAGTAACAGTTACATTCTGTAAATTTTTGGATTATAGAAATAAAAAGATCTATTAATATTTATCGAAAACCACCTCGATAAAAGCGTGCAAACATTTTTTGGCAAAAAAACAAAACAAAAAAAAACGAACAATTAAACATTTCTAATCAAATCTAAAAACATATATTTACTTTAATTTTATAAAATTCTTTTTTACTCAGTGAATCATATATATTGCTGGAACAACACTTAATTAAAAAAAAGCCTTTTAACTTTTAGATTTTTTGCACACTTATACCAACAAATTATATATTTTATAATATTTTACTAAATGCTATGTTTTTCATTTAATGATTTTTTAACGTAATAAATAAGTCATTTATATTTTGCTTAAACGATTCATTTATTTAAAAAAGTGTTCTATGTAAAAATGTACACTTGCTTCAAACAAACAATGAATAAACAAACAAACAAACAAATAAACAAATAATAAAAAATAAATTAAATGATAAATTAATGAATTATATTTATGTTTATGTTTATTTCCCCGTCTACTGCCTTTTTTTACCCAATCCTTCAAGACCCGGCCTCTGGCTTCCTTTGTGCCGTGTGAATTAATCAAGTGTTGCATCACAGCGTAGCGTTACACACTCGGAGGAAACTGCTGTCTGCCCTCTTCCTCATACCTGAGCTCAAACATGACTGGATAGTTTTTATTGTGATTGACAGGAGAGAGAGAGACAGTGAGAGAGTACAAGCTCCTCCCACATGGTCTGGAGGGGGGGGGGGTACTGTAGGAGTGGATGAACTCAACCCCACTGACTCAAATCCACTGAACACCTTTAGGATGAACTGTAACTGGAGTCTCCTTAACATCCCAACTTCAGTGTCTGATCTCACTAATGTTCTTGTTAAACATGTGAATGAACCCCAGGTACAACAAGCTGCCACTGCTGGGCCCCTGAGCAAGGCCCTTAACTCTCAGTTGCTCAGTTATAAGTCTCTCTGGATAAGGGTGTCTGCTAAATGCCGTAAATGTAAATGTAAAAGCTTTTGGGTCGAGAAGCGGAGCTTATTATAACAGGACAACAGGGAACAAATCTGTTATGAGACGTTCACCGGTGCTCAGATAGTGTACGTTTTTAACTCTGTCCAAATAATCATCAGGATAATCAGTGAAGAATAAACATTTGGATGAATAATTTGCTGATATTACAAATCCAGGATGTTCATACAGTGTACAGTTATTTAGAGCATCATTTGTTCATCATTTGTTCATTGATGTTGATCGTTTTTACCTCATGACACCAGTCACTGTCTGAGAAACACAGAACCAGAGATGTGAGAGCACCAGAGGAGCAGAAGTGTGAGAGAAAACCGACTCAAACGTCTCCAGAAATGGTGTTGAATGTTTGTAGCAGAATATGTGAGAACATGCAGCGACTTTTCCCTCACACACACACACACACACACACACACACACACACACACACACACACACACACACACACACACACACACACACACACACACACACACACACACACACATATATTTACAGAGCTGTCTTTAACTGTTCAGCTCTGTAGGTGTGTGTATTGTTACATTAACTGTAGCATAACCTTCGGCTTCGCTCTTTTCTAGCTTTGTGTGAACACGACGCATTTCTATTCACTCCACAGCACCTGTCATGGCAGATAATCCCACTTATTTACTTTCCCATGCCCGAGACAAGCCTTTCTATGAACTGGCTCAGGGGAATACAGTATAAATCACACACACACACACACACACACACACACACACACACACACTCTCACACACTAAAAACTACACACACACTCACCTTTTCCCTTTCCCAAATAGGATGTGGGTCAACAGGGTTTATAATGGGAATGAATGCTGTGTAAATATGATCTTACCTCGGCTCTTTTATCAACAAGGATACATCTTCAGTGATACTTTCCGAGGCCTTTATATCGTCTGACGTGTATTCAGTAATGCTGCATTGAAAAGCTTCAATGTGCAGTTCCCAGAGGAGCCTCTCTTCTCATAATGGGACTCAATTCATTACAGTGTCTGGCGTTAGATCGTTTCTATGAAGCAGCCCATTCTGCGATCTTTAGTCAGTAATTATTGTATTTTTTCTTTCTGTTTTATATTCTATTCAGAGTCAAGTTTCTTCACATGACCTTTCCTGAAGTACGACCTGGAAGAGACACTAACATGTGAAATAGATACTCGCAAAGGATTAATTTAGGATGAAACGCTATAAAGGAGCAGCTAATATGATTACTTTTGTAGTGTGTGTGTGTGTGTGTGTGTGTGTGTGTGTGTGTGTGTGTGTGTGTGTGTGTGTGTTTTGTATGCCAGCATGTCACAATTCATGCTATTTGATTAGTATGAAAACGATAAAACAAAGTGTGCTTAGCAGTGCCTTCGAAAACGGTTGAAAAGTAGTCAAATACCATAAAGTCATACATGAAATGATCGACACACGATTCGATTTGTGATATTTTTTCTCAGCTGTAATGCATGAGATTTAGCGCTTTATATTTTAAGTGGAATATGTACAATTTTAATATGTGGAATATACAGTACAGAACAAAAGTTTGGACACACCTTCCAAAAGTTTGGACACACCACCTTTTCAACAGAACAATGACCCCAAACACACCCCCAGGCTGTGTAAGGGCTATTTGACCATGAAGGAGAGTGATGGGGTGCTGCACCAGATGACCCGGCCTCCACAGTCACCGGACCTGAACCCGATCGAGACGGTTTGGGGTGAGCTGGACCGCAGAGTGAAGGCAAAAGGGCCAACAAGTGCTAAGCATCTCTGGGAACTCCTTCAAGACTGTTGGAAGACCATTTCAGGTGACGACCTCTTGAAGCTCATCAAGAGAATGCCAAGAGTGTGCAAAGCAGTAATCAAAGCAAAAGGTGGCGACTTTGAAGAACCTAGAATATGACATATTTTCAGTTGTTTCACACTTTTTTGTTATGTACGTATATAATTCCACACGTGTTCATTCATAGTTTTGATGCCTTCGGTGTGAATCTACAATTTTCATAGTCATGAAAATAAAGAAAACTCTTTGAATGAGAAGTAGGTGTGTCCAAACTTTTGGTCTGTACTATATATACATCGTCGCTGTCGGACGGAAACCTCCTACAGTATGTCCAAATTTTGTCAATTTCATATTTTTTTCACATATCGATGCTATCGGTCAGTCCGCACGTGGGTCTGTTATTTTTACAAGTTATTAACCAATCTAATGTCTTGAAAATAGCTTAAATCTCTTAAATACATTGGACACTTCAACTGTCCACGTCTTCTGAGGTAAATGTCTTCAAAACACTGGGCTCAAAGAAAACAAAATCTTGACCCCCGCTAGTTCTGGTGCTTGTCTGAGGACAGGAATTTAGCAATCTAGACAATCCACTGCAAAGCGGACTAAACCCTGTGCATTGCAGATAAGATACGGCGTTTTTTTAATTTCCTGAAAAATAATGATTTTGGATGTACGAGGATTCCGTCCGACAGCGACGATTTTATATATATATATACAATAAGATAGCTGTTCTGTTTAATGTTGTGTGCCAAATGGTGTAAATATTAATATTAATGTCCAGAGTGAGATAGTTTCAGGATACTGGGGTTGTTGAGATGGTGTCAGTTTTTATCCTTAGAAATTCGACAACCAAATGAATCAACTAAACAGTGCTACACTGAATCTGTGTTTGTTGAGCTCTTCTTTGCCTCCTGTACCATCAACCATATGCTGTGAGACCTCAGGGACAGTTCCAATTTCTTTTAATTAATTCATGGGGTGCCAATATTTTTGTTTGACCTGCTGTTTGAGTGGAAAATGTAAATGTTAACTACTTATTAGGATTTAAGCTGTGATCAATCTTCTAAAACAAAAAAATAAACAGCTTACAATTAGTTTGGAATTCTTGTGTGTAATGTTTCTTTTATACAAATGATTTAGCATATTACATTAGCATTAGCATAGCATTAGCACATTACATTAGCTACATTCGCTCTGTGCACAAGTGCGTTATACGGAAAGTATGTTTTATTAATCCGTAGCTGGTAAACACTGCTGTAAGCATTCAGCATACAGTAAACACAGAGTAAGAAGCCAGGTTAATGTTCGCTAGTAGCTATTAGCTTGAGTGCAGCTGTTCAGGATTGAGCCTTTTTCCCTAGAGAGGTTCATCCCAAAGCCTGTGTTTATGCTGTGTGTAATTACAGGCCTCAGTCTGAGAAGGAACCATTTACACTCCAAGATTCTTCTCTATCGAGCAGTGATACACACACACACACACACACACACACACACACACACACACACACACACACACACACACACACACACACACACACACACACACACACACAAAGACACAAGTCTGAACTTATTTAACCTGCCCTACCCCTAGATCAGACAGCAGGAAAGGTGCTTAAAATCTCACAGAGCTGAAATTCTGATACCTAAGAAAGAAATATAGGGGAAAATCAAAGCCTGGAGTTCTCCCCGTGCCTTGGGGGTTTCCTCCGGGTACTCCGGTCTCCTCCCCGGGTCCAAAGACATGCATGGTAGGTTGATTGGCATATCTGAAAAATTGTCCGTAGTGTGTGAGTGTGTGAGTGAATGAGAGAGTGTGTGTGCCCTGTGATGGGTCGGCACTCCGTCCAGGGTGTATCATGCCTCGATGCCCGATGACGCCTGAGATAGGCACAGGCTCCCCGTGACCCGAGAAGTTCGGATAAGCGGTAGAAGATGAATGAATGAATCAAAGCCTACTAAAGAGTACAGGACCCTGGCGTCGTGTTCCCAGGACTGACTCCGGATCCAGCACCAGGATAAAGCACTTACTGAAGCTGACTGAAAGAATGAGTGAAGATTAGAGCTTGATAATATACATATATTCGTGTGTGTGTGTGTGTGTGTGTGTGTGTGTGTGTGTGTGTGTGTGTGTGTGTGTGTGTGTGTGTAAAGCCAGCATTCCTAAATTTCTAACCCTTTTTTTTAACACCTAAAACCGTCTTCCAAACCCATTTAGGACCAAGAGAGCCATCACTATCGATAAAAATAACAAACAATGTACACCATTGTTGATTTTGTGCCAAACAAGATAGTCTTCATCAGCAAGTTTAAAACCTTGCGCTTTCCTCCCTTCATGGTTTCATATGACGAAGTAAAAAAAAAAATCTTGTTGTTTTCGGTTCATCTACAAAATCTTTGGTGAATTTTCATCATGAGGTGTGAGACTGAATAACATGTCCAGTCAGTGTGTGGTGCAGCGAGAGGAAAGTGTGACGTAAGTGTTAAAACAGCCCTTAAAGCATTGAGGACGAACACATCCTATAATAATCTTCAAAGGCAGCGGGAGGCATATTTGGCTGTCTGCCACACACACACACACACACACACACACACACACACACACACACACACACACACACACACACACACACACACACATATATATATATACACACTCACACAGTGTACTCTACCTCTTGCTCTCACGTTGGTTTATGTTTCAGCATGTGGCAGTAAAGATAGTGTTTCCCTGCAGGTGTCCCATCAAAGCCTGCAGCCTGCTTCCACCCATGTGGCCTGTGAGTAAGTGAGATTACTGGCTCGTTTACAGCTCTTACAGGACCCCAGATTGAAAGTCCATGTGTGGGCTGTCTGTCTCCTGACATGGGTTCAGGGTGTCACCTGAGACTTGGGTTCGCGGTGTCTCCTCAATAATCCCAGTACTCCAGTCTGGAACAGAATCCTGAACCTTTATGACATCATTTTAACACCTGATCATTTGCATCCTTATACATCAACTCCCAGGTGTTAACTAGCAATAATGACATCCTTAACTTAACAGTCATGTGCACTGACCGAGCAGGCTGCTGTTTTATGGACAGAAGAGCTTTCAGGAGCTTTCTTTAAATTGCAATGTAAAATAAACCGTGATGCATAAAACAGCCACGTCTGCAATGTGGGCTGCTTTCTATCAGTCCCTCGAATGATTGGATCCATACACCCTGGACGGAGTGCCAACCCATCACAGGGCACATACATGCTCTCATTCACTCACGCAATCACACACTACGGACAATTTTCCAGAGATGCCAATCAACCTACCATGCATATCTTTGGACCGGGGGAGGAAACCGGAGTACCCGGAGGAAACCCCCGAGGCACAGGGAGAACATGCAAACTCTGCACACACAAGGCGGAGGTGGGAATCGAACCCCAGCCCTGGAGGTGCACCCCTATATAAAGATGCAAAATTCAAGATTAATATTAGATGGATTTAGTTCACAATGTGTATGTATTTATCCCCAATGTGCAAGTCTGAGGTGACTCAGGCAGCAGTGGCAAGGAAAAACTCCCGTAGAAGGTAAAGGAAGAAACCTTGAGAGGAGCCGGACTCAAAGAGGAACCTCATCCTCATATGGGTGACACTGGGGGTGTGATTATAAAAATACAGTCAAACAAATAGTTGTATAGATGCAGAAGTGGACCATGAACCAATGGAAGAAGATGACTGGGGGCATGTATGCCACTTACCAAGCTGGCAGAAGCAGTATGATGCTCTGGGTGATGTTCTGAAATTAAATCATGGGTTCTGTTCTTTATCTAGATGTTACTTTTACATTAAGGCTCACTTATGACTAGGCTCATAACCAGAAGAGATGTCTTAAAGGAAAAGTTAAACAGAACTTTTTAATAAATCAGTGCACGACACAACCATTCGTTCACAGTATGGAGTCACGATATTGAGTTGAAAAGCTTCACCAATATATGGTGTAGAGTGCAGGGGCAGCTATGATACAGCACCCCTGGAACAGGGCCTTGCTCAAGGGCCCAGCAGTGGCAGCTTGGCTGTGCTGGGCCTTGAACCCTGAGCTTTAGGGTTTTTTATTCCCTTTTTGTTGGTTACTGAAGATTTATTTAAAAAGTTAATTTATAAGCTTAGGTTTGTATCATGAGCCTTATTTTATAATTGTATATGTTATGTACTGAATTCAATTAACATTGTCTCACAGAACATAAAAATAAAACAAAAGGTCAATAATATAAAGATTAGTATAATACAAAATTTCAAGATTAATATCAGATATATTTGAATGTATTTGTATTTATCCCTAATGCACAAGTCTGAGAATTCCACTATCAAATTGCAGTAGAATCACAATAAAGAACTTTTGTTACTGATTTGATGGTAAATGCAGAGATAACGATTGCATGGTTGGCCTCATGTTTTGCTGACTGACCCGAGCATCATCTCACTCTCTGCCTGCACAATATCTGCTTGACTACGTTATACCTAGTTACATCATGCCTGCATAATTACCATAAATTATTTCTACATTTTTCAAGTCAAGAGTCAAGTCAAGAAGTTTTTATTGTCCTTTCAACCATATATACTGTAGAGGTTGCAGTACATAGTGACATGAGACAACATTTCTCCAGGACCAGGGTGTTACATAACACAAAGACAGAGCTAAGGACTTGTAAGTAAGTCCTAGCCACATAAAGTGCAACTGTGTAACCTGGTGTAAACAGTGCAGGACAAGACAAACAAGACAGACAAGACAGTGCAGGACAAGACAAACAAGACAGTGCAGGACAAGACAAACAAGACAGACAAGACAGTGCAGGACAAAAGAATTACAAGACAATACAAATAAGAGTATACACAAAAGACAATGTGTGGGGTGAAGAGTGTGTGTGATGGGTGTGTGGGGTGAAGAGTGTGTGTGATGGGTGTGTGGGGTGAAGAGTGTGTGTGATGGGTGTGTGGGGTGAAGAGTGTGTGTGAGGGGTGTGTGGGGTAAAGAGTGTGTGTGAGGGGTGTGTGGGGTGAAGAGTGTGTGTG
Source organism: Tachysurus fulvidraco (assembly GCF_022655615.1). Taxonomy (NCBI): domain Eukaryota; kingdom Metazoa; phylum Chordata; class Actinopteri; order Siluriformes; family Bagridae; genus Tachysurus; species Tachysurus fulvidraco. The sequence continues at coordinate 4,377,385 of NC_062522.1, forward strand.
ATGGGTGTGTGGGGTGAAGAGTGTGTGTGAGGGGTGTGTGGGGTGAAGAGTGTGTGTGAGGGGTGTGTGGGGTAAAGAGTGTGTGTGATGGGTGTGTGGGGTGAAGAGTGTGTGTGATGGGTGTGTGGGGTGAAGAGTGTGTGTGATGGGTGTGTGGCGTGCCGCGTGTGTGTGCGGGGTGTGTGGGGGTGCCGCGTGTGTGTGTGCGCTGGGTGTGTGGGGTGCCGCGTGTGTGTGCGGGGTGTGGTGGGGTGCCGCGTGTGTGTGCTGGGTGTGTGGGGTGCCGCGTGTGTGTGCTGGGTGTGTGGGGTGCCGCGTGTGTGTGCTTGGTGTGTGGGGTGCCGCTTGTGTGTGCGGGGTGTGTGGGGTCCCGCGTGTGTGTGCTGGCTGTGTGGGGTGCCGCGTGTGTGTGCTGGGTGTGTGGGGTCCCGCGTGTGTGTGTGCTGCGTGTGGTGGGGTCCCGCGTGTGTGTGCTGCGTGTGTGGGGTGCCGCGTGTGTGTGCCGGGTGTGTGGGGTGCCGCGTGGTGTGTGTGGGGTGCCGCGTGTGTGTGGCTGGGTGGTGTGGGGTCCCGCGTGTGTGTGCTGGGTGTGTGGGGTCCCGCGTGTCTGTGCTGGGTGTGTGGGGTCCCGCGTGTGTGTGCTGGGTGGGGTGCCGCGTGTGGTGCTTGGTGTGTGGGGTGCAGCAGTGTGTGTGCTGGGTGTGTGGGGCCAAGAGTGTGTGTGCTGGGTGTGTGTGGGGCAAGAGTGTGTGTGCTGGGTCTGTGGGGTGAAGAGTGTGTGTGATGGGTCTGTGGGGTGAAGAGTGTGTGTGATGGGTGTGTGGGGTGAGAGTGTGTGTAATGGGGTGTGTGGGGTGAGAGTGTGTGTGATGGGTGTGTGGGGTGCAGAGTGTGTGTGATGGGTGTGTGGGGTGAAGAGTGTGTGTGTGAGGGGTGTGTGGGGTGCCGAGTGTGTGTGTGATGGTGTGTGGGTGTCGACGTGTGTGTGATGGTGTGTGGGGGTGCAGCGTGTGTGTGCGGGTGTGTGGGGTCCCGAGTGTGTGGTGCGGGGTGTGTGTGGGTGCCGCGTGTGTGTGCGGGGTGTGTGGGGTGCCGCGTGTGTGTGCTGGGTGTGTGGCGTGCCGCGTGTGTGTGCGGGGTGTGTGGAGATGTGTGTGAATGGGGTGTGGGGTTGCAGCTTGTGTGTGCTGGGTGTGTGGGGTGACGCGTGTGTGTGCGGGGGTTGTTGGGGTGCCCGTGTGTTGTGACTGGGTGTGTTGGGTGCCGCGTGTGTGTCCTGGTGTGGGGGGTCCGCGTGTGTGGTGCTTGGTGTGTGGGGTGGCCGCGTGTGTGTGCTGGTGGTGTGGGTCCGCATGTGTGTGTGGGGTGCCGCGTGTGTGTGCTGGGGTTTTGGGGTGCAGCGCTGTGTGTGATGTGTGTGTGGGGTGAAGAGTGTGTGTGATGTGTGTGTGGGGTGAAGAGTGTGTGTGATGTGTGTGTGGGGTAAAGAGTGTGTGTGATGTGTGTGTGGGGTCATACACAATGCTTTTGGCTTTGCAGATGCAGCATGTGGTGTAAATGATCTTCTCAGCTGTCCTCACTGTCCGCTGCAGGGTCTCGCGATCCCTGATGGTGCGGTTCCCAAACCAGACACTGATGCAGCTGCTCAGAATGTTCGCAATGGTTTTATTTATTTTCCTCATTCTTAAACAGTTCAATTTGAATACATACACTTACATTGTGATCAAATTGTTTAATAAAATAATAATATTTCTATTCATTCATTATCTTTTTAAGACATTTAAGTTTACCGTGTTTAAAGGTCAGTTTCTTTTAACGCAGGTTACAATAAACTAAAGTATCGTTATCACAAAGCTCGGCTTTGCTTCTAGACTTTAATCCGTTCTAGTCATGCGATTGTTCGGGCTGTAGTTTCTTTTTAATGCCACTCGACATATACACCAAGCTTGTTAACGTAAGGAGCATCAGTGGAGACCACGGGGTATCTTTCTTCGTTCTGAGATCTCCCTTTTTTTGCAGCACATCTGTCTCTGCTTCTGCTTTGCATCTTATCTATTTCTGAAGCATTGCTAAAGATCCTTTGGAGTTGAGCTAGGAAATGTGGGAATGCGATTTTCTCCGGCGTTGCTGCGGAGGCTGGCAAATGTGTCTTTTGTGGAAACCCAGTGGATGGTACACAGGATCCGACCGAGCCAAAACCCGCTAGTAGCCTTTGGCTGGGGCGCTTATCGCTCGCATTCACCGGCACAATGTGATGAAAAAAAGAGCTACTTTGGACACTTTGAAAAAGAAGAAGGGATATGAACTGATCCGAGTGCAGAGATTTTTCTTGGAATGGGTTTGAAGTAGTTAGAGGACACAAGAATAAGAGCTATCCTGGCAGGTATGAGGCGATGTTCTTTATGAAGAATCCTAGTAACGGAGGCTTTTGGCAGGCTGACGGACAAATCGGCCGCTCGAGATGAAGGCAAAGTGCTTCCTTTAAAAACATAACAAAGTAATGTGGCTTTTCCATGCTCGCTGTGGGACTCTGATAGCTTCAACAACATGGATTTGTATCCCAGTTACACTGAAAGGGCTGGAGAATTGGATCGGGGTTTAAAAGTGCAGCAATAAAGCCCTGGAAAATCACAGCTCAAAGGCACATTTCAGCTGGAAAGAGCTTCTATAAAGCTCTCGGTCGTTGGTGGAGAACAATCCTGTTAGTCAGTCATCATATTGTAATTAAGAAAGCAAAGAAGCTGGAAATAGAGAAGGACTGCACTGAATCTAACAAGTCACCTGCCGGGTGAATGTCAAATTCAGATCTGGGTGATGAGATGCTCCTAAAGTTCAACCATGTGATCAGCCTGGAGGAGATGGATCACATCAACAAGCCCCTGTTGCACTTTTTATAGAGATGTCACCGTTTATTCTTAGCAATGTGAAGGTGTTCACACACACGGTGATTTTATCGTTGCAAGTCACTGTACTGTGAAGTCGTCAGTAGGCGTCGGTTCCTACTACCGGTTACCATAGTAACAAGTAGGTTGTGCAGCTAGCAAAATCAGTATTGATTTTGTGGCTAAAATAAAACACTCTTGAGAGAGATGTTTGTGTATACTGTAGATCTGCATCATGTCGTATATAGACGCCATCTGGACGAGGCAACTGAGCAACTGAGGGTTAAGGGCCTTGCACAGGGGCACAGCAGGGGCAGTTCATGGTCCTGGGATTTGAAAGTGCAACCATTGATTTGTTAGTGCACCACCTTAGCCACTATGCTACCACATTCCCAATAGAAGACACAGTGTTTTTCATTGCCACAGATCAAGTACAAACTGACTTCCTTTCCTCTGGTAGATGCTGCAATGTTGCTCAACATTTGCATAAATTAAACTTTTGTCAACTCAGAACACAGAAATTGATGGAAATATAACGTCATACAGTGTAGAGTTCAGCAAATAAATTTTAAGCAATTTTAGATTGTAGGATGTTTCTATCATCACCGGTGTAAATGTCTCAAAACATGTTGTAATGACAATTGTTGATTACATGGATACATGTTGTTTAAGTTCATGCAGATATAAAAATGTGGATAAATGTAACGTTCCTTTAATGCAACGTAAAGCATCGGAAGAGACGGAAGCGGGAACGTAGAACTGTGGGTCAGAGAGCAATATGGACGTGATCGAGCCGTGACATGCGGCTTCTTAAAAGCATATAAACGCTGCATATGATCCAAGAGACGCACACGGCTTGGAACAGAGACACATTTATGTTCATAAGGTGAGCATGGGGCAGCATGACTCCTGCCCCAATGGCCTCTGGTGGGGCTTGTTGCAGCTCCTTGTTTTTGACCATTAGGTGCAGAGCCGATCCTGACCTCTCTGGGGCCCTAAGCAAAATTCTGCTAAGGGGCCCTCCTACAATACCTGACCCGTGAGCCATGTGTGTGTTGCCACACATTTACACGTGCACTGTCAGCACTGCACAGCTAATTTAGCTAGGCAAATAGAGACTAGAGACAGAATCACATCTTTACTGTTATTTGCTCTTGCTGACATCAAACTTGAAGAGAACACAAGTTTATCTGATTGCTGTTCTCGCATTTCACTCTCATTTTGTTTCCTTTTTCTCTTTTCATGGCCAGATGGAGAGCTCCACTTCATATTGTCATCTACACAGTAAACATTAACACGCGCTGTAAATTGAGCCTGGGGGAGGCGGGGACTTGCGTAATTTGCGGAGCCCTACGCAACTTACGTAGTGAGCGTATAGGGCCGATCGGCTCGGGTTAGGTGCAATAATATATGCAAATCTCTTGAACATCAGTGTACATCTGTCACTTAATTTCAATTGTTGATTCTTGGTCACACAAAAGAGTTACTTAAGCTTCATTTTTTGTTAAGCACTATTCCCAATTCAATTCAATTCCAGTTTCTTTATATATCACATTTAACAGTGGTCACTGTCATAAAGCAGCTTTAGAGATATATAAAAATTCAGGATATGAATGTGACGTTTATGATTTTATCCTAGATGACTAAACTAGAAGTGACATCCTTAGATGATACTGTATGAGGACGAATCCTTGAGAGGAACCAGACACAATACAAGAACACTGTAGAGTGTGATTAGAAATCATTTTACTCCTATCAATTGAAATGGTGTAATCAAGAAAGTCTCTCTAGTTTCAGCACAAAGACTTGCTGAAATTATTAAGAACTGATCGCTGATAGAATCCTGAGTGCAAAACTGTTCAAAGCAATTGCATTCGATCTCATGTGTCTCCATGTGTGTTCGTGTGGTCCATCCTCAGCAGCACTGAGTATGGAGCAGGCTGGATTGGCAAGGTCCGGAGATCAGAAGAGGTCAGAATCACTGGGAGCTCAGCACCAAGCAACAACTAGCACCAGAATGACCAGAACAAACACAGCAAAAGATTTGAGAGAGAAGAAGTCTAGCAGTATAAACAAGTCCTAAACATCTGACTTCTAACTTTTAGAAACGATCCTAAACCGTTGCTGTCAGTGTTTAATTGTGCATTAAAGTGAATTTGTTTTGATTTTATTTTAAATTAAAATTAAATTCTTTAAAAATAATTTAATTTTAATGCATGTGACTGGTCACAGAATTGACTACAACTAATGCTGCACTTTTTAATAATAGTATGGATGAATTCAGGTGATGTCCAAAGTGTCTCTAGTTCAAACGATGCTTTCAAAGCTAATAACTTATTTGTCGCCACCACATGCAGCTGTGGTTGCACCACATGTAGAGTGTGTGTGTGTGTGTGTGTGTGTGTGTGTGTGTGTGTGTGTGTGTGTGTGTGTGTGTGTGTGTGTGTGTGTGTGTGTGTGTGTGTGAATTCTTATTGGTCTGGATTCTGATTTGACAGAAGGTGTTTAATATTCTCCAACAGCAGCTCTGATAGATCAAGGAATCAATTCTAATATGTTATTGTTTCTATAGTAACTGTTGATTCTGAGAATATTGTGTGATGGAGATCTTATGTATGGGATAAGATAATATAATATAGTGAAAACTTTGTATGAAGCTGTTTTAGATTTAGATACCAGTGGAACACTGAGATATTACACCTCTAGAAATAACTAGATGATTACTCATTGGAGTCAAATTATTAAGTTAATGGAGTCAAATTCATTCATTATCTACCGCTTTAACCGAACTACCTCGGGTCACGGGGGAGCCTGTGCCTATCTCAGGCGTCATCAGTGCATAGAGGCAGGATACACCCTGGAGGGAGTGCCAACCCATCACAGGGCACACACACACTCTCATTCACTCACACACTATGGACAATTTTCCAGAGATGCCAATCAACCTACCATGCATGTCTTTGGACCAGGAGAGGAAACCGGAGTACCCGGAGGAAACCCCCGAGGCACGGGGAGAACATGCAAACTCCACACACACAAGGCGGAGGTGGGAATCGAACCCCCAACCCTGGAGGTGTGAGGCGAACGTGCTAACCGCTAAGCCACCGTGCTCCCTGGAGTTAAATTATTAAGTTAAATAAATTTGTCATATATTCAAATTATGAATCTAAAACACATATTTAACCTTCGTCTGAGCCTATTTTAGCCACAAACTAACTAAAAAATGTTTAGATTTTAGTTCTATGATTCAAAAAATGAAGACAAAAGATGCGCTGGGTATAGAATGAGGTTTTTAGTTTCTAGAACATACGCGACAACAGAAATGAGCTCGTTTTGCACATTAAAAGTCATTTTAAATTCACACAAAGTACTTTCATTTTGAAAAAAAAAATGACTCGACTCAAGTTCCACACAAATTCCACCCTCCGTTGTGCCCTTATGCGTATTATTTCTTACATATAAACAAACTAATCCTAAACACGAGTCTTACGTCTTCTTCTGTCAGCCCTGATATCCAGACTAAAGCACTTTCAGTCCTTTGCTTTGGTCTTATCATGTCCTGGCATAATAATTCTTTCAAGTGTTTAGTCGTCTTGTAGCACTGATGTTTAGAGAAAAGCATTAGCAGCTTCTTATCCCTGTGAACAAGAATGCAATAAAAATCCCCACAGTCAGTAACTACCTTAATGAAAAGCCATTGAGGCTCAATGAAACATTGATTATATGCGTATTAAAGGCACTTTATCAGGAGTGGCTGAGACTGAACAGGAGGTCACTAATGGAGAGAGGGATATGATTGCCCTGCTATAAGTGTAATTCAGCTTTAAGGAGCTTACGGCTCTTGTCATCCAGCCGAAAGAGAAATGGACATGAAGAGCACCATAGGGAGAGAAATCCCAGAGATTATCGTCGCAGAGGGCGAACTGCTCCCCTGCTCACCTACCCAACATTAGTTGCAGGTCAGCCATCTCTAATAGAGTTCTTGTTTTCTTTTGGAGTGGACAGGGGTAATCTGGATCTGTCTCTGTCTCTGGCTTTGGGTAATGAACATTACTACCTGGTTCACTGGCACGCCAAAGAAACGACCACCAAAGGGACTCAGAGAGGGGGTTTAATGCTTTATTGAGAAGGTTTTTTTTACAAGCATCCGTGTTTTAAAAGGTTCATGCAGGTCTAATCTAAAGTTTAAACGTTGACCAATACCCACATAGCACTTTATTAGAAGGGAACCTAAACTGAAAGCATCATGAAACTTTTTTGTTTAGTGCTTTTAACATTTCTAACAATTGTCTCATAGCAGATTTACATATTTATAGAAAAAGAATAAAAATTTTAAAGTAATATATGATATATATATATATCTCTAATATCTATTGCTAATGACCAAGCAGAAGGAGATGATGATATGAGGAAGAACCTTTGAGAGGAAGCAGATGAGACGTGAACCTCATCCTCATTTGGGTGACATTGGACAGGAAATAATGTCAACGTAAATAATGTTTATACAACAGTTTATAAGTGAGTGGAATTAAGCAACCAAGAGCTCCTGAAGAACTAACAGGTCTGCTCAATTTTCGAGTTCGCCACAGACCCAACACTAATTCCTTCCGGTTCAACCTGAATGAATAGGGATGGAATAGATACTGTTTAAAAAAATATGAAGGTTAGCAAAAACATTTAAGCTACTGAACAACTTAAATACTAATTAAATTTAATTAAAATGACATAACAAATAAAAAACCGGGGGGTCACGGTGGCTTAGTGGTTAGCACGTTCGCCCCACACCTCCAAGGTTGGGGGTTCGATTCCCGCCTCCGCCTTGTGTGTGTGGAGTTTGCATGTTCTCCCCGTGACTCGGGGGTTTCCTCCGGGTACTCCGGTTTCCTCCCCCGGTCCAAAGATATGCATGGTAGGTTGATTGGCATCTCTGGAAAACTGTCCGTAGTGTGTGAGTGTGTGAGTGAATGAGAGTGTGTGTGTTGGGTTGGCACTCCGTCCAGGGTGTATCCTGCCTCGATGCCCCGATAACGCCTGAGATAGGCACAGGCTCCCCGTGACCTGAGAAGTTCGGATAAGCGGTAGAAAATGAATGAACAAATAAAATCAGTTTTTTTTATCTTCCACTATTTCAGTCTTAAAAATGGTTGCAGCGCTTATGAATCTATTATGAATGGATAATAAAATAATAAAAATGGGTAATAAAATAAATGGTTATGGTAAAGAGTGTTAGCTGTGTGTCTCACTTGTTAGAATTAATATAAAAATAAACTCTTTATATGTTTTGTATTACTAACCCATGAATAGTTAAAAGTCTAAATACATACGTACAGTTCTACTGACTTTTAGTTTGTTGTTTTGCAAGATGACCACACAAGATTATATCATCATTAAACTTGTAATCGCCTTGTGTATGAAAGGATATGAGGGGTAGGATTAGGGGTGGGGTAAGTGGAGAGAGAGAGAGAGAGAGAGAGAGAGAGAGAGAGAGAGAGAGAGAGAGAGAGAGAGAGAGAGAGAGAGAGATAGATTCTGTGACTCTGTTTCTATTAAAAAGTCAAGTCAAATCCATATTATAAAACCTTAATTCACTGTCACTGCAGTTTGAACATATACCACACATAACACCTTTTATAAACTGTGTAAATATTAATAACAATTTCTGAAGTGGTTGATTTCTCTAACAGTATACAATAAGAGCTTATAATGCTGCGTAAGTTATGAATGCATTAAAAATAAAATTACACTGCAAAATGACCTGGCATAATGCTTAAATATGTGTTACAGGTTATAGTGTTATGGTGCTATGATGGATTATAACATCCTTGACTATATATTAAACAAGAGACAAGAGCGTTATGGTGGATTACAACCTTCAGGTATGCCCATATTAAAATTACATTTCATATGACCTGGCATAATACTTTATTATGGGTTATTAAGTACAGTTTGGAGTGTGCTATGATGCATTATAACATCCTAGACTATATATTAAAAAAGAGCCAAGGGAATTATAGTGTAAACACTTTATAGACATTGCTAACATGTCTCATACTCTGTATAGTGTGGTATGTATTTCATTTTTCTGTTTAGCATTGCCTCTAAATTAAATGTATAGTGTCATTATTTTATGCCTGTACTTTTGAGGGTCACAAAAAGCCGGTACCAAAACATAAAAAAAAAAAAAACTTGCCCAATAAACCTGATTCAAGATAGAGTCCATTGTTACTCGCGAGTCTGTTTTCATTGCTAAGCATCGCTCTGTCTCTCCTCTCCTTCCCCCAGTCACGGAGATTCTGTATTGCCTTATAGCGCTCTGCTGAAAGGCCTTGGGATGGTGACTGGAGCTCCAGGGGGTCTTTCTGCCAGACGTGGCTCATGATAAGCACTGAATTGTAGGAACCAGCAGGCAGCCATCGCTGCTCCACTGACCTCCATATAACTGGAATAATGTGTGTGAGAAGGTTAAAGGTCACACTACCCCCCCCCCCAAAAAAAACCCGAGCTTTTGCCGTTTATACCTGCCCTTTTTACTCCCGAGCATCTGTTCAAGAAAAGAGAAACCCAGTGTTAAGAAAGAGCATAACTTTATATAAGTAGAGGTGTCAACGTTTAGGAGTTACAACATGGCTTTAAGACATACTGTTGTGTTCAAATTTACTAATGTTTCTTTCCTGAAGTTATTAGAAGTGAAAAGACAATTAAATGCAGTACAGAGATGTGAATGTATATTTATTTTTATCTCACAAGCACCACGTATAAATTATCGGCATTTTAAACCCAAACTTGGAGGAGAAGGAGATCACAATTTCATTCCTACAGTATGCCACTGAAAGATGTCACACCTGCTCTACATCTCTATTTACCTTTCATTTATAATCTAATATACCAATCAAAATGCTTCAGTACTGACAAGCTTGAAAGATTTCCAATTGAAATGAGTTCTCGCTTTATTATGATGTCATAGTTGCTCAGGAATCAACTCTAAACTAGAATTACCCATAAGCCCCAGCATGTCACATGTTTACTCACACCTGTTTTGTTACCCCTAATAACCACCCATACTTAAGTCCTGGATTCCTCATTGTCTATACTTATCTCCCATATTTATTTATTTATTTATTTATTTATTTATTTATTTATTTATTTATTTATTTATTTATTTAACTTTTTTTTTTCATTCTAATGCCATAAGTCTTTTAATTCTTCTTATGCCACACTTAGATATTAATATCCTGCACATAAGTTCCTTAATAAAATGTTTTGTAAATATTTAAAGTTTGAAGGTTAAAAGTCGACTGTTAAAAGTTATCTGTACGTCTATTAAGCACGTGTTTCTGTCACAGTTGCTAAACTTTAAATAATTTAAAAGTTCTGGATGCCTATTAACATTTTCTGGCAACCCCGAACAAGAGTTTTACATAATCGCATGTTCTGCTAGTGTACCTGCACCGAAATTAAAACATTTTTCATAATAATGAGAGTGATGTTCATAAGGCATCATGACTTCTCATAGTTGGCACAAAAGGATTATGGTGGAGTCTTGTAGACTTATGAATACATTTGTTCAGTGTTGAAGCTTCATATAAGCCTAAGTAGTCATTACAGAGGTTATGAAACTTTTAAACCATGTTTGTATTGTATTCATAAAGTAAACAATCACGAAAAAAAGTATTTACGATTAGTGATCATATGGCTACATAACTGCTACATAAGACAACTAAAAAGTAAGATAAGCATACATCAATATTATACATGCATAAGCATGACTTCAAAATGGTGTTGATATGGTCTCATGGATCCCAAATAAACCCTTTCTTCAAGATGACATGAACTTACATAAGCATTGATTATAATCAAATTCAAATGTATTTGTATAGCACTTTTAACAATGGATATTGTCTCAAAGCAGCTTTACAGAACATAAACATAAAATAAAAAGTTAATATAAAGATTAATATAATACAAAAATTCAAGACTAATATTAGATATATTTAAATGTGTTTATAATGCTCCATGAATCCTGTATAAATCCTTTCTGACAGCTATTAGGAACCTACATAACATAAACATAGTTATTAGAGTGATTCAGTTGACACCTGACTTAAATGTATTCATAGGGTTTCATAATCCCTACATAAGCACTTTTCCAATAAAGGTAATAAACCTTCATAAACATCGATAGCCGCTTAAGATGTTCACCAATTAATATTATTTTCTCGGATGATTAAATGACCTCAAATTGCTGATATAACCCGCCATGAACATTTATAAAGGTTTATAAAAAAAAAACGCCAGCTGTCATAACTTTTGCGTCAAGCTGACCTGTTGACATAAGGCTGTTATAACACTTTCTTGGCTAACTTATATAAAAACCTCATTCCAACTGACATAGCTCTGTTTGCTATTGTTATGTCATCTTTACAGATTTCTGAGGTATTTTATTTATAATTCAGCCACAGATTGAGATTTGAGTTGAACTGATTCTGGCACCCAAGAATTTTTACAGAATCACCAGAATACATGGGCTGAAATTGAAATATTTACAGTCATAATGTCACAACACCATTAATCCATATGACAGACTGTTCTAGAAGAGAATGGTATTTATCATTTTTTCTGAAACCGGAGCTCAGATGGAGCCCTGTGGGAGCTCTGTGGGTACCAGTGGGACTTACCATTTACATTTGGACATGCTCTAGCTCACATCTCTATCTTCTTATCTTGTCTTTGCACTCAGTGAGCTTACAGCCACATACCCACATGCACCATAAGCCAGGGAAACATAAACATGGTTCGTCTCCATGCAGGAGAAATATGAGTGTCGCTGATTAATATCTGCAGAATTAGTCATACAAAGCAGAGGACATAACCTCTGTAGGGTAGTTAGGTGCTTGGGTTATTGTTCTCTTATAGTTCTTATAACTTTCATTAATAAAAAAAAACAACTATTATGTTCATAGGGCTATATAAACACTACATAAGCCTTTTTTGACAAACAAAAACATTCAGAGAGACTCTTGCATAAGCCCTTGATTATTAACTCTTAATAATGGTGCTTATAGGGCTACATAAGCTTAAGCTCAACATAAGGCCATTCTGATCTACATAAACGTGTAGAGATGCCTAATTAAGTGCCACATAGAAATGTTTTTTATAAAGCTACATTATTCTTGCATAAGCCATAAATAACAACTGACATATACTGTACATACATAAACAAATGCATGCTGTATTCAGTGGGATTAAGTGGACAAACCCTTAAGAATGCTGCACATAAAGCTGCATGGTCCTACATGGCCTGCATAGGTCCTTACTTACAACTGCCATAAACCTACATAAATAGGTATAACTAAGCACCATATAAGAATGATGGTTATGTAACTCTGTCAGAAAAAGTAAAACTGGGGCAGTTTGTGGTTAAAAAAATGGTTATAACCACTGTTATACCCATTTTTTTAACCACAAACTGCCCCAGTGATCACCCCTGACCTAAAACAAAAAGCTATCATTGGAGTTATAAAAAATTGAAAGTGTAGAGTTCATAGTGCTAAATAATGCCTATATAATTCTTTCTGAAAACTGATAAACATACATAAATGTTTATACATGCTTACATGAACATGACTGGTGTGCATGGGGTTGCATGCCTCCAGAAATGCATTTTCAATGCGACATAAACCTACATAAGCATTAAAAGAGGCTTAATTGTGCTTGACTTAAGGATGGTGTTTGTGATGCTTCATAAACCCTGTATAAGGCCTTTCTGACAATTAGCATAAGCCTACACAAACTACTGTACTGTAAATGCAGTAACACTTGAAAATGCTGAGTGACTAATAAGTATACTAATAAGGGTGCTAATATAGTTTCATAACCCTTGCATAAGCTTAGGTTTTTTCTGACAAATGTAATAAATGTCCATAAACATTTATATAGGCTAAATTTAATTACACTCAGTGTAGGACTACAAAACCACACATAAACCTCATATATATTGACATAAATCACTATAAACATTTATTAAGGTTTATTCATTGAACAGGTTCCAACTGACATCAAGCTGAAAAGTTGACATAAGGTTTCACAACATACATAAAAACATCATGACTTATTTGATTTAGGCATGGCTCATGCTGTTGTTATGTCAACTCATGCTGTTGTTATTTCTATGCACAATATTGCAACTTTATGACACAGTTATATATATTGGACCTGACTATTCAGTAAGTTTAATTTATATGTATTTTGCTTATGAATAGTTATGACAATGTTGTGACTATGCTATGAGTTATGTACATTTTCTCAATCCAATGTTTTGGCTTATAGGTTTACATCATGTCATCCCCATAATACCGGAAATGAACAAAATGCATGCTATTAAGTCAGCTTTCATGACAGTCTACTGTCAATTCATTGTAGTGTTATAACACAACCTTACGTTTTGCTGTGTTGTGTCATTTGGAACAGGTGTTGACAATGTGACATTTGAAGAGATGAAACTTCTGGAAAAAGCAGCTTGCTGTTGAAATTCATTTTGATGATGTAATGAAGGGCTTATGTATGGCTTAGGAACACCAACTTTAACTTGCAGTGTGAGTAAATTCTACTACGGTTACATTCACGAGTAGAAGTTAGAATTAAATAAAACCAAAAGAAAAGAAAAGAAAGGAAAACCTCGTATAACCAACTTCAAAGTGCAAAATGCTTCCCCCACGAGAGTCCATTTCCTCGGATATTGTAGTGAGCCGCTGTCGTGAGTGATATACAGGCCCACAGGTTGTCCTCTGACCCCACATTACCAGTACATTAACCTTCTCAGAGATGCACCACTCCAGCCCTAAAACCCCTGACCCCGAGTCCCCTCTCTGGACTCCAGGGGGTCCCTCTGTTCCTCTCTGAACCCAGCATGGCCACTGCATTGTGTTTGCTGCCTCTTTGTGTACATTTTTTGAGAAAATACTCAGTACGGACGCCATCACGCCTCCCCCCCTCCGGTGGGAACATGCCACTGTGTGATTCCTCAGCGTGAGACCTTTCTCAGTGGGACACAGTGAGTTCAGCTGAAGTGGAGACTGCAGGTACACCTCATGCCTCCTAGCAGGCGAGCTGGAGCGTCCTGCTGCTGGAAATTAGTCGTTGGCTGGCGTTTCTTTTTGCCAGTGTCAGGAGCGGGCCCCTGATGAGAGATTTGTTGATATGATAACTCAATTACTACTCAGGCTGTGTGACAGGGTGGCAAAGAGTCAGACGGAGACATGCCCCTGCTCTTGCCCCTGCCCGTGCTCCGAGTCCTTAACCTCTCCTCAGGGGAGCAGAGTTAGCACTGTAAATTGGTTAATTGGCCAAACATTAAATAGCTTAAACAACAAGCAGGACACACTCAGTAGAGAATACGGAGACGATCCTGACTTCTCAGCTCTTATGCTTTATGTCATAAGCATCTCATATATCTAGTTTAATTTGACAGCATCAGCGTTTGCATTTAGGAAGGAAATGACAATATACATGTTAACTAATAATGCTGAATATACTGTGTGTGTGTGTATATATATATATATATATATATATATATATATATATATATATATATATATATATATATATATATATATATATAATTCTACCTATATAAGCTTTAAATCCAAACTTTTTAATTAATTTTTATTTAGTACTATTTTTGTCAAGCACTTGAAGAGGTACAGTTCTTGTTTATGAAGTAAATCATTCTTTTCTGCTAATAAACATCAGTGACTTTTATTTTTTAAGACATTTTCAGTCTAAATCTTACCATAAAGAAGAAGCGATATCTTAGCGATATCTTAGCAATAATAATAATAATAATAATAATAATAGTAATAATAATAATAATAATAATAATAATAATAAGAAGAAGAAGAAGAAGAAGAAGAAGAAGAAGAAGAAGAACAAGAACAAGAAGAACAAGAAGAACAAGAAATAGAAGAAGAAGAAGAAGAAGAAGAAATAGAAGAAGAAGAAGAAGAAGAAGAAGAAGAAATAGAAGAAGAAGAAGAAGAAGAAGAAGAAGAAGAAGAAGAAGAAGAAGAAGAAGACTAAATGAAAGACATTATTTACACCAAAGATTTTTAAGGAAGAAAATTGGACATATATTTAATTATCTCTATACAAAAAATCTGTTAAACGTGCTACAGATTTAGTATCTATTTTTGTCATTTTTGGATGGAGAATATATATAATACTATAATATTTATTGCACATGAGCAAAAATGTTTGATCTGTATTGTTTTGTTATTTTTGTTCATGAGGTAATAATGGAACGTCCGTGAATATTAACACACAATATTTTGCTAAAAACAATCATCTTTATTTTTTTTTTTATAGTTTGTTGTGGTACTTATTCACAGACACTCAGACTGTTTTGGATACGCTGTGTCCTGCATGCTTTTACCTTACACACCACCACCAGAAATAATTCAATTAATCAATTTAGGCTTTGAATCTCTCAGCACCTCTTTGTGAGCATCATTTGCATCACAAAATGTGAGCGTTCTGTTGCAGCCAAGGCGCTAGAACTTTCCATCCCTTTCATTTCTCTTGGTCTGGGTAAAATCTGCAGGCTTTGCGTGGGCTTCCCCATGGCTACTGAATACCAGCTTTCATCACCACAGTGACTGCTGGATATGAGCTCATGGGCTCTGTTTGGTGCAGAAACATCTAAATCAGTCCCATTGAGTCGATTTAATCCATCACATTAGCGCTCAGTGTAATATCTGGGTCATTAACTGGAGCTGGTGCTGGAAAAAAACTCCTCATATTTACACAAACACACAGTTTACACTGCTTTTACACTTTAAATCTTATACCTACGATTTTAATTTGTTTATAGAAGCAGATTAATCTAAAATTATATTTTGTCTATTATATTTACTATAATATAATATAAAAAAAACATAATGTTACAAACTGATCATATAAAACTCCATTAGATTGAAATAAACCATTTTATTACTCCATCAAGTGTTCTTCATTTATATATTTATTTATTTATTTATCATTTGTTTGTTTGTTAATTAATTATTTTCTATTTCATTAGTTTTATATTTTATTAGTTTAAATCATTTAAAAAAAATATTTGTAAATATTGCCAAAACTAATCCTTTAAAAAAAAAGATTCAAAGAAAATGATATCTGTAATATATCTGTAATATGTCTGTGATATATCTGTGATATACCTCTAATATACCTGTGATATACCTGTAATATAACTGTGATATACCTGTAATATATCTGTGATATACCTGTAATATATCTGTGATATACCTGTGATATACCTGTAATATATCTGTGATATACCTCTAATATACCTGTGATATACCTGTAATATATCTGAGGTATACCTGTAAAATATCTGTGATATATCTGTGATATACCTCTAATATACCTGTGATATATCTGTAATATATCTGTGATATACAGTATAGACCAAAAGTTTGGACACACCTACTTCTTATTCAAAGAGTTTTCTTTATTTTCATGACTATGAAAATTGTAGATTCACACTGAAGGCATAAAAACTATGAATGAACACGTGTGGAATTATATACGTACATAACAAAAAAGTGTGAAACAACTGAAAATATGTCATATTCTAGGTTCTTCAAAGTCACCACCTTTTGCTTTGATTACTGCTTTGCACACTCTTGGCATTCTCTTGATGATCTTCAAGAGGTCGTCACCTGAAATGGTCTTCCAACGGTCTTGAAGGAGTCAGGTCCGGTGACTGTGGAGGCCGGGTCATCTGGTGCAGCACCCCATCACTCTCCTTCATGGTCAAATAGCCCTTACACAGCCTGGGGGTGTGTTTGGGGTCATTGTCCTGTTGACCTGTGGTGTGTCCAAACTTTTGGTCTGTACTGTACCTTCTGTGATATATAACTTCACAAATGAGGTAACATGGGCTAAATGATTCACGCTCACTGTTACTGACTCTGCTGATTTTACACCAGACCTAATCTCAAGGCAGAATTTCCACCCTGTTTTTTTGCACTTGTTATGCATGTGCTTCATGCGAGTATGACCTGTAAACACAGATATTCTTCCTTTAAGTGTGACAGACAAATTGCAAATGCTGTTTGCAAAAGTATTCACCCCTCCCCCCCTATTTAATCTGAAGCTTTCATTTTTCTTGCTGAAAGTTCCAGATGAAATATATTGTCTTAATCAGGACATAAACAACATGGTCTTCTACCTCATCATTTGAGTAAACATCATTTGAAACATTTTCTGGAAAATGTAAACAAAAAAAACAAAAAAATATATATATATATATATATATATATATATATATATATATATATATATATATATATATATATATATTAAAATGAATTATTAAAACTAATATGTATGTTTATAAGTACTGGTATTAATGGTATTAATTAAAGTTTTCCTTTTGTATTAAAGGAACAAAAATTTATTTTATTCATTTAGTACTGAACTGATTTTACTGATGTGCACAATACTAATACTGACCCTTATACTGATTACTAGTGTGTTATAATAATGTTATCTAATAAAGCAGAATGTTTCGAATGATCATATAAACAGGGCTCAGAAAGATTTATTAGATGATTTTTATTACTCCATGACGTATGGCTCAGGAACATATCTCCAAAAAATGCTATTCTGCTGAAAAACTATAATATTGCAGTTTTTTTTTTATATTGTTTTATTTCTTTGGAGATCATTGCAAGTTATTTCAGTTTATTATTCATGAGATCACTGAGCAAACCACATAAACAATGTACTAAGATAATTAAATGTTAGTATTTTTAAGCATGTATTAAAAAAGAAAAGAAAAAAAGATTTATCTCATAATATTTACATTTTGAACGAATGTCGTTTGCTGATGACTGAGCTTTTTCGAAAATGTCGTTTTTATATATAGTTTATTCATTCAGTGTTGTAAAATACTGTTACGCCCCCTACTGGTGACGTTTATCCAGCTCACCTTCCCATCGCACTGATTTCCTTCGTGAAAGGATTCTTAAGGAAAAAATCTAACACTGATATGATGGATATTTTTTGAATAAGATGTAAAAAAAATAATACGCAAAATAAAAAAAACTGCAGGTGAATTTTACTGTCTTAAAAATTATAATAAATAAAATGAACAAAATAAATAAATAAAATAAATAAATAATAATTTACAACTAAAAATAATCAAGTGAGTTCATGTGAATAATGCTGGATTCGATCATATGAGCATGTGTTCATAGATAGATAGATAGATAGATAGATAGATAGATAGATAGATAGATAGATAGATAGATAGATAGATAGATGATAGATAGATAGATAGATAGATAGATAGATAGATAGATAGATAGATAGAATTATCCACTCATCCACTGAGACGAGGCCGACTCTGTGAGACATCTTGAGACATCTACAGATCTACCAGCTCCAGTTGGACTCTGTGATACTAAAGAGGAGATCTGAACTCCATGTGATCTTTACACCAATACAACATTTGTTAGACTGTATATTTATAATCACACCCTCCGGTGTCACCCATATGTGGATGAGGTTCCCCTTTGAATCTGGTTCCTCTCAAGGTTTCTTCCTTTACCATCTAAGGGAGTTTTTCCTTGCCACTGCTGCCTGAGTCACCTCAGACTTGCTCATTGGGGATAAATACATACACATTGGGGATAAATACATACACATGTATTCCTTATGTTTACCTTCTGTTCTATGTTTATGTTCTGTAAAGCCGCTTTTTACAATGTCTATTGTAAAAAGCGCTACACAAATAAACTTGAATTGAATAGAATTAATAGTGTGTAAAAATCACATGTAGGGAAAAATGGATAAAATGTAAAAAAAATTAAAAATCTCATGTCATTTGTGAATCATTTGCATGACATTTTACTCTTTATCTCTTGTTAAGTATTATAGCTCAGTGTTTGGATCCTAGTCATGTTGAGCTGTCTAGCCTGGGCCCTTGAGCAAGGCCCCTGACCCTCTCCGGCTCAGTTGTATTAAATAATGTAACGTGTGTAAGTCTCTCTGAAAACGTTTGTCTGCCAAATCATGGAAATATTAAATGGAAGTATGAGTAGACATCTTGGCCTGCAAGAGTGTCAGTAAGGCTTTAATGCACCAACACTGACACCACGTGGCTGATGTCAGCAAAAACCAACGAGTGTGTGAGAAACTGTTCAACTGTGCTGTACAAACTATGATATTAACATAATTTTAATACTCTAAATGAGGAATCACATTTGAAGGGACATGCTATTATGAAAAATAATAATAATGCATAATTAGATTAGATTAGATTAGATTATCCCAGATGTTATTATATTTCGAAGTCAAGTCAACTCTGAGACATAATGTGTTCAAGAAAAGATATATTATATAAAAATATATAGTGATGATAGAGAGAAATGGCACTGCATCATGAAAAAAAAAAACAGTGAAAATCTTTAATAAAATGTTCCATACTGTATGTTACACTTCATCTGAATTTGTGAAGAGCTTCTAGTATTCAGGTGGCGTTGTCAGTCCACTCACTCACTCACTACCGCTTTATCCGAACTACCTCGGGTCACGGGGAGCCTGTGCCTATCTCAGGCGTCATCGGGCATCAAGGCAGGATACACCCGGGACGGAGTGCCAACCCATCACAGGGCACACACACATTCTCATTCACTCATACACTCACACACTACGACAATTTTCCAGAGATGCCAATTAACCTACCCTGCATGTCTTTGGACCGGGGAAGGAAACCGGAGTACCCGGAGGAAACCCCCGAGGCACGGGGAGAACATGCAAACTCCGCACACACAAGGCGGAGGCGGGAATCGAACCCCCAACCCTGGAGGTGTGAGGCGAACGTGCTAACCACTAAGACACCGTGCCCCCTTTTGTCAGTCCACTGATGTGAATTAAACTTAAACAGAACAGGAGACTGGGGTGACGCAGGTTCAGGTTAAGGCTA
Source organism: Tachysurus fulvidraco (assembly GCF_022655615.1). Lineage (NCBI taxonomy): Eukaryota > Metazoa > Chordata > Actinopteri > Siluriformes > Bagridae > Tachysurus > Tachysurus fulvidraco. The sequence goes on from NC_062522.1 coordinate 4,397,254, forward strand.
ATCTAAGGTTGTCTTTGAATAAACTTTCTTGTGTTTTAGTTTTTCACTATTAATAGGGCATTTGTTTTATAAAGACAAGGTCTTAACAAGGTTTTTTCAAGTTCATTTAAAAGCAACAGAAAAGTCCTGTTGTGGCACTGTTAGAACTTGTGATATTTTGGAGTGTCTGTTTTTTCTGTTGTGCTCTTTGTACAATATTTTGTGTGCAGGTCTGAATCCCAATCAGTGTTTCCAGCCTGCTTTGATCCCACCTCCACGTTGATGGCGTCATTATTAGTGCTGCTATTTAAAGAAGAAAGGCCGCAAGGAGGAGTGCAGAAGAAGTGGTGCATTTAGATTGTGATTGTTGCAATTGTAGCTGTGATTGTTGACGTTGTGGTTGTGATTGTTGTAATTGTAGTGGTGAATGTTGTAGTTGTGACTGTTGTAATTGTAGTGGTGAATGTTGTAGTTTTGACTGTTGTAATTGTAGTGGTGAATGGTGTAGTTGTGACTGTTGTAATTGTAGTGGTGAATGTTGTAGTTGTGACTGTAGTAATTGTAGTGGTGAATGTTGTAGTTGTAGTTGTGACTGTTGTAATTGTAGTGGTGAATGTTGTAGTTGTGACTGTTGTAATTGTAGTGGTGAATGTTATAGTTGTAGTTGTGACTGTTGTAATTGTAGTGGTGAATGTTATAGTTGTGACTGTTGTAATTGTAGTGGTGAATGTTGTAGTTGTGACTGTTGTAATTGTAGTGGTGAATGTTGTAGTTGTTGTTGTGACTGTTTTAATTGTAGTGGTGAATGTTGTAGTTGTGACTGTTTTAATTGTAGTGGTGAATGTTGTAGTTGTGACTGTAGTAATTGTAGTGGTGAATGTTGTAGTTGTGACTGTAGTAATTGTAGTGGTGAATGTTGTAGTTGTAGTTGTGACTGTTGTAATTGTAGTGGTGAATGTTGTAGTTGTAGTTGTGACTGTTGTAATTGTAGTGGTGAATGGTGTAGTTGTGACTGTTGTAATTGTAGTGGTGAATGTTATAGTTGTAGTTGTGACTGTTGTAATTGTAGTGGTGAATGTTATAGTTGTAGTTGTGACTGTTGTAATTGTAGTGGTGAATGTTGTAGTTGTGACTGTTGTAATTGTAGTGGTGAATGTTGTAGTTGTTGTTGTGACTGTTTTAATTGTAGTGGTGAATGTTGTAGTTGTGACTGTTTTAATTGTAGTGGTGAATGGTGTAGTTGTAGTTGTGACTGTTGTAATTGTAGTGGTGAATGTTGTAGTTGTGACTGTTGTAATTGTAGTGGTGAATGTTGTAGATGTTGTTGTGACTGTTTTAATTGTAGTGGTGAATGTTGTAGTTGTGACTGTTGTAATTGTAGTGGTGAATGGTGTAGTTGTAGTTGTGACTGTTGTAATTGTAGTGGTGAATGTTGTAGTTGTGACTGTTGTAATTGTAGTGGTGAATGTTGTAGTTGTGACTGTTGTAATTGTAGTGGTGAATGTTGTTGTTGTGACTGTTTTAATTGTAGTGGTGAATGTTGTAGTTGTGACTGTTGTAATTGTAGTGGTGAATGGTGTAGTTGTAGTTGTGACTGTTGTAATTGTAGTGGTGAATGGTGTAGTTGTGACTGTTGTAATTGTAGTGGTGAATGTTGTAGTTGTGACTGTTGTAATTGTAGTGGTGAATGTTGTAGTTGTAGTTGTGACTGTTGTAATTGTAGTGGTGAATGTTGTAGTTGTGCCTGTTGTAATTGTAGTGGTGAATGTTGTAGTTGTAGTTGTGACTGTTGTAATTGTAGTGGTGAATGGTGTAGTTGTGACTGTTGTAATTGTAGTGGTGAATGTTATAGTTGTAGTTGTGACTGTTGTAATTGTAGTGGTGAATGTTGTAGTTGTGACTGTTGTAATTGTAGTGGTGAATGGTGTAGTTGTAGTTGTGACTGTTGTAATTGTAGTGGTGAATGTTGTAGTTGTGACTGTTGTAATTGTAGTGGTGAATGTTGTAGTTGTGACTGTTGTAATTGTAGTGGTGAATGTTGTAGTTGTAGTTGTGACTGTTGTAATTGTAGTGGTGAATGTTGTAGTTGTGCCTGTTGTAATTGTAGTGGTGAATGTTGTAGTTGTAGTTGTGACTGTTGTAATTGTAGTGGTGAATGGTGTAGTTGTGACTGTTGTAATTGTAGTGGTGAATGTTATAGTTGTAGTTGTGACTGTTGTAATTGTAGTGGTGAATGTTATAGTTGTAGTTGTGACTGTTGTAATTGTAGTGGTGAATGTTGTAGTTGTGACTGTTGTAATTGTAGTGGTGAATGTTGTAGTTGTTGTTGTGACTGTTTTAATTGTAGTGGTGAATGGTGTAGTTGTGACTGTTTTAATTGATAGTGGTGAATGTTATAGTTGTAGTTGTGACTGTTTTAATTGTAGTGGTGAATGTTGTAGTTGTGACTGTTGTAATTGTAGTGGTGAATGGTGTAGTTGTAGTTGTGACTGTTGTAATTGTAGTGGTGAATGTTGTAGTTGTGACTGTTGTAATTGTAGTGGTGAATGTTGTAGTTGTTGGTGTGACTGTTTTAATTGTAGTGGTGAATGTTGTAGTTGTGACTGTTGTAATTGATAGTGGTGAATGTTGTAGTTGTGACTGTTTTAATTGTAGTGGTGAATGTTGTAGTTGTAGTTGTGACTGTTTTAATTGTAGTGGTGAATGTTGTAGTTGTGACTGTTGTAATTGTAGTGGTGAATGTTGTAGTTGTAGTATCTGATCATTTTAATATTCCGATCTGATCCAAGTCAAAGGTATGTAATCATTTGTAATCATTGTAATACTTGTGATAAGTGTATGTTAGTTTGCCCTCTGATGGAGAAGTCTTCAGCTTTAGAGGTGCTCATCCAGACACTAGAGAGGGATAGCGATAGTAGTGTAGTTTCTGTAGGAGAAAATCTGGATGCCTTAGGTGGAGTTAGAAACCCTCCAACTCAGGCATTAGAGCCTTTACAGCAGGGCAAATGGGTGATAACTCGGCGGCAAAGTCGCAAAGCCAAAGCTAACGCTAAGGCTTGCCCACGGGAGCACCACTCTCCACTCTCTCCACTTCACATATCTCACAGGTTTTCTCTCCTCAGTGAAGCACCTGCTGAGAAATCTGAAAGAGCTCTGGTTATAGGATACTCTATCTTAAGACATGTGAAATTAGCTAGGCCTTTAGGGGCTTCACGACAGCACTGGTTAGGTGTATTCCGGGAGCCAGAGCACCAGACATAGCAGGTAATCTTAGGGTCTTAGGCAAGCATAGGTACTCAAAGGTAGTTTTCCATGTAGGAAGTAACGATATATGACTTTGTCAGTCAGAGACTACTAAGAGTAATATTGTAGAGGTGTGTAAATTAGCGAAGGCGATGTCCTATGCTGTAGTATGCTCTGGCCCCTTCTCAATGTGGCGTGGCATTGTAGCTTCCAGCAGGTTATGGTCCCTAAACTACTGATGTCCAGGTGGTGCTATGAAAACATTATGGGCTTCAGAGATAATCGGAGCACTTTTAAGGGCAAGGCTGGCCTGTTAGGATGGGATGTGGTGTTGATCCCACACTGGAAGGTGCTGCTCTCATTTCTTGCAGCATAGCATATAGTTTAAGAACAGATCTCGTTTATCTGTGACAATCTGGACCCAGGGCCAGGGAGCAGACAAGCAGGCTAATCCAACATTCTACTAGCTGTCATAGAGTCATCACCCAGGGTTCACAAAATAGAGACTGGGTCTGTTTTACAGAAAAAATCTATACATTCGTTATAGTAAACTTATTAGCATAAAATTAGATCACAGTGAATGCACAGCCAGCACCTTTAATCTGAAGCTTGGACTGTTAAATATGAGATCTATTGCATCTAAAGCACTTATGGCTAATGGAATGATTATTGATCAGAAGTTTAGTGTTCTGTATTTAACAGAAACATGGGTCAAACCAAATGGGTTTGTTGCATTAAACGAAGCTTGTCGCAGTTACTGTATTCATGATGATAAGATCGATGTCAAGCAAGAATCTAGACACATGTTTAACTCATTCAAGGTACTTCATACTAACATATGCAGCCACAAATTATAAGTCTACTGAGTCAGTTTCTCTTATTGTTATTTACAGATCTCCTGGACCATTTTCTGAATTCCTCTGTGAATTTACAGATTTCATTTCAAACCTAGTTGTTTCATTAGACAAAGCAGGAATTGTTGGAGACTTTAATATCCATTTTGATAAGTTAGAAGATCTTCTGAGAACAGCAGTTGTTTCCATCTTAGATTCTGTAGTTGTGACCCACTCATGATGGAGGTCACACTCTTGATCTCATTTTAAATATAAAAAATATAGTCACAGTGTCTCAATCAGAAGCTCTCTCTGACCACTATCTCATTTGTGGTCAAATATACAATACTTGGAATACTCAACAATTCGCACATATATCAAAGATTTAGGCTGTAACATGACATAAGAAAGGATGCATATTAAGGGAAGATGAAAATGTTTTTTTTTTACCCATATAATAAGTAAATAAAATAGAAAGACAAATAAAATAGATGTAATAAATGTTCACTTCATCCAGTTCAATCTAAGTGACATGACATATGGATAAGTAAGGTGACCCATACTCAGAATTTGTTCTCTGCATTTAACCCATCCAAAGTGCACACACACAGCAGTGAACACACACACACACACTGTGAACACACACCAGGAGCAGTGGGCAGCCAATTATGCTGCGGCGCCCGGGGAGCAGTTGGGGTGTTTGGTGCCTTGCTCAAGGGCACCTCAGTCGTGGCCGGCCCGAGACTCGAACCCACAACCTTTGGGTTACGAATCAGACTCTCTAACCATTAGGCCACGACTGCCCTTACATATAGATAATCTCATTTCTGTGTTGTACTAGGGGTTTATGATACAATAATATATTTTATTAATTTATTTAAAATAAAACTATATATTTATTCGTTTGTTTAATAGTAAATTGTATTGAAATGTAGCTAGTGTTATCTGCTTTCATTCAGGTTTTCTTCACTGTTCATAATATCATAATATCTATTCATAATGTCATAATATCTATTCATAATTAGGGGGCGATCCTAAGGAGAACAGGAAATGGCTTTGCTACCAAACTCTCTAGAGCTTCTTGAGTACTCATGTGAAAGTTTATGTCAATCAAGTCAGCCTGACCCTTTTATTTGTCTTCAAATATCTCCTCTAACACACATTTACATATACAATCTGCACCTGTACAATCTGTTTTGCAGCTTATAGTGTTTTATATATAATATATTTACATATATTTACAAATATACAGATATAAATGCATACTGAATATAATGTGTAGTGCTACTGAAAGGAGGCCCAGTAGTACACTGTGTGTACTGACACGTATGAGCATATTGCACAGGTTCATTTGCTGATTCCATTATCTGGTTGTTAACTGTACATATTGTACACACATTGCACCGGCTATATATATGAGCATACTACACATTTCACCTGTTGATTTCATTATGTTGTTAATTGTATATATTGTACATACATATTTCACTGACTATATGTATGAGCAAATTGCACATTTTCACATGTCAACTCAATACCTATATATTTATTGGTATATCTGTACAACTGTTCTGCAATTTCTGGGGTTCGCTCCTAAGAATTTCACTCACCAAGGCACATGTGCTGTGGTAATGTGACAATAAAAGTGACTTGACTTGACTTGACTTGACTTATGGTTGGGTAAACCGAACATTTTGAATAAAAAGCCACTAGAGGGCGTCAGAGACATTTTTAGAGTCACACTTCATCTTCAGTACAATACTATAGACTCCACTACAACTTTACTACAATACTTTAGACTCCACTATAACTTCACTACAATACTTTAGACTCCACTATAACTTCACTACAATACTTTAGACTCCACTATAACTTTAGAACAATACTTTAGACTCCACTATAACTTCACTACAATACTTTAGACTCCACTATAACTTTACTACAATACTTTAGACTCCACTATAACTTCACTACAATACTAGAGACTCCACTATAACTTCACTACTATACTGTACTATAGAATAGACTAACATCCCTATGATATTATAGAGTTCACTATAACTTCACTATGATACTACACACTATACTATAACTTCACATTGATACAATAGACTCCACTATATCTTCACAACAATAATATAGAGATCACTTTAGCCTCATTACGATACTATAGTCTCCACTAAAACATCACTGATACTATATGTTTCACTATAACTTCACTACAATACTACAGAGTTCAGTACAATACTATAGACTCCATTATAACTTCAGTACAATACAATGACTCTACTATAACTTCACTTTGATACTATAGAGTTCACTGTAACTTCACTAAAATACTATAGAGTTCACTGTAACCTCATTTGATACTGTAGAGTTCACTGTAACTTCATTATAATACTGTAGAGTTAGTTCACTACTAAACTTCACTACTACTATCTGGATTTTAGCTTTTTAGTAAACAGGATTTTTTTTTACCATGATGGGGTTGTAATTGTACCTTATTTCCAAGATTAGTCAGACCTATAAACAGGGTCACGTAGGGAACCTTATCATGTTTAAGTGATAAACTAGTTTATAATTACTAACAAATGTTAATATTTAATAAAAACGTAGCTGCATGTAAACATTCATCTTGTAGTGCTAAGCTGAACAGTCATATTTACAATTACATTCAAATTTAAATCATGCAACATGAGAAACCATGTAACTTGAAAACGTTATCTTAAACATATAAAATAAACATTGATGTCCTAAAGATATTCTAAAGATATGACGTACATTTTGTGGAAAGAGAAATGTTGAAATCTAGGTGGAGGCGAGGACTGGAAACGCAATAAGGGGAAGTGGTTGAACGACAATTGAACCACTCGTGCTGGTGACCCGGGCACACAATGGAAGGAAAAGCTGTTTCGAAAGAATTAATACCAGATGTTATTTGTTCGAGGAAACAGAATATAACTTTCAGCAGCCAAACACTGGATTGTTAGGATAAAACTTTTCTGGCTTTTACTGAATAGCACAAAGCAAACAGGAAGGACATAAAAATCTACAATCTATATCCAACCAATCGCTCCAATTTCTTTAACATTTTATGTTTATTGTTTTACAGTCAAACGACATCAAAAAGACTGAAATCAAGACAGTGTACATCATTCAAGGAAGCAACACATTTAAAGAACCTTGACATTGCAATGATTGATTTTTCAAAATCCTTTATATTGTCATAAATAAAATATTACTTCTGATGAGAAAGAAATTAATAATAATATCATAAATAACAGAGTGCAGATTTTAACAGATTTTAAATCATCACTGATTCCCAGTAGGATTTTTCACAAACTGACACAACTCAATCAATACTGAAGCCTAAATACACACAAAAAAGTTTAAGTTTATAAAAACTATAAATTTACTACATCACAGTCAGTCACAGGACTTCAACACCACCCCCACTGACTCTTTCAATCTTTAATTAAAAACAAAATACACACACACACACACACACACACACACACACACACACACACACACACACACACACACACACACACACACACACTGTACACATTGTTCTTTCTGTGGATGAATCCAAATGAATGACCATGTGCAGTGTGTAATTAGTATAAATTCATCCAGGCTGTAGTAGTAGATGATGTTTAACTCCTCCAACATCATCTGTAGTATTATTCAACCACTTGTTCCACATTTAGGAGCAATTGAAGGTTGAGGGCTTTGATCAGGGACCAAGCAGTGGCAGTTTGGTGGACCTGGAATTCTTTGGGCATTTAACCAAAGAAAAAAAAATCATTGACTTTGGGATGATGGAACCGGAAGTGCAAAAATGTGGACTCATTTCCTTGTTTTGAGATTCATTCCTGCAGAGCTTTAGTACTGTTGGTCTATATAACAGGTGTAATATTGTATAGTTCTTTACTGTAACACTCCACACCTCTGGCTTGTTCATTAGGGATATATATATATATATATATATATATATATATATATATATATATATATATATATATATATATATATATATATACAGTACTTTCTTAATTTGAATTTCTGTAAAGCTCCTTTGAGACCATGAATTGAATTGAATTGAACATATACACACTCCATTATCTATCATGACAAGCTTGCCCATCTTTGTGATCACCAGTACCATAAAAATGATTTGTAATGTGTTTTATGTCATTCATCGTCGACATATTCATTCTTTTCTGGTCCATTTTTGGTCAAAATATTTCATGAATAAATAGAAATAATCAATTCTAAGTTCTAAAGTTAGCTGGCTTTAAAATGACACTAATGAAATCAAAACTTGTCATTTGCTCCTTCAGGCTTGACAATAAACAAGAATGCTGCAAAAAAATTGAGACATGAAGAAATAATGTGATGAAAGCTGGCGGAAAGGGGCGGGGCTTCCATGGGGTCATTCAATATTCACATGTGGATTGTGTTAAACATTGTTATTTGGGGAATATTGTAGGTAACATTTTAAACTAAACAACATCTTTTAAATGGTTAGTGTACGAATGTTTTGACTGCCCCGTCGGTTGCTTCTCCTCCAGCAGACGACGCAGACGGCGATAGTCAGAATAACTGCACAGCAAACCACAACTATAATGATCATGTGAATGTTCCATCCATCATCGGTGCGGTCTCCGTTTTCTGAGACTGATGTGTTGTTAGCCGTGGGAAGAATTGTCGAAGCACCTGAAGTGGTGGACTCAGTAAATGTATCAAAGTTATCATTTGCAAGGTTTATAACACTCATGTTTACCAACAGTGCTGGACTTGAGCACTTGATGGACATCTTGTTGTTTACTTTATTATGGTACTTCAGTAGCCAGTCTCGAAGCGGTAAGATGCTACGGTCACACTTCCAGGGGTTTTCAGACAGCACTACATTGGTAGCCTCGGTTAGTGAGTGTAAAAGTTCCTCGGGTAAATGCGGTAGAGAATTATTTTGAAGCTCCAGCTGCTGTAAGGAAGAGAGATCAAGGAGAAGCTTCCCAGGAAGGTTACGGATCTGGTTGTTTCTCAGAGATATGTTAGCCAAATTATGGAGACCTTTGAACACTTCTTCATCGAGGGTCGTCAGGAGGTTGGACTGTAAAGAGATCTCTTTCAGCTTAGTCAATCCATTGAAGGCACCAGGAGAGATGTTTGAGATCTGGTTCCTGCTGACCACCAGAAGATTTATATGAGTTAAATTGCTGAACACGTTTTCATCAAGATGAGTTAACTTGTTGTCGTAAAGCCACAGTTCTTGGAGCAGGGGCATAGGGCCGAAGATGTTGGGAGACAGCGTCTGCAGCTGGTTGTCGTAAAGTGAGATCTGCTGTAGATTCGGCAAGTCCAAGAAGATACCTTCAGGAAGATAAGATAGCCTATTGTTAGAGAGGTAGAGCTTTTGCAGCTTCTGTTGATGCGAGAAAAGTCCTGAAGGTAAGCGTTGGATGACATTGTTCTGGAGATGCAAAGACTCAAGGTTCACCATTTCTTTAAAGGCATTGCTTGGTATCTCCTCCAGCTTATTCTGTTTAAGGGACAAGACCTTGAGATTGCGAAGTCCGTGGAAGGTCCCTGGGTGTAAGTTCCTGATGTTGTTTTCCTGCAACAGGAGGTTCTCCAAAAGACTCAGTCCCTGAAATGCCTTTGGTGGGATAGACATCAGCATGTTTTTCTTAAGGTCTAATAATTTCAACACTTGAAGAGGAGCAAATATGTTCTCTGGTAGAGAAGACAGCTCAGTTTCTGAAATCGTTAAACTGGCTAGGTGGAGTGTCTTGTCAAAGGTGTGATTTTGCACCACCCTTATCCTTGATGCCAAGATTTTAAACACTGTAAGAGACTCAGCAAATGCTTCAAAATCAGCTGGTTTAAGTGAGGTGATGTTAGTCTGGTAAATAACTAGAGAGTTTGTATTTATGGAAATGGGGGAAGGAAAATCTTGAATTTCATATCCTCTGCACTGAGTGATGGTATTTCTGCACTGGCATTGCTCTGGACAGCCCCAAACAAGTGCATTTACAGCACAAAAGCACAGGATTATAAACTGTCCGAGATCCATGGAGGCCTGAAAGGGAAGAAACCATTTTAGTGATTTGATCCTATGTATATAAAATATATAATAAATGACTTACTAAAAATGGCATGCACATTATGTTCATTATGTGTCTTTCTGATCATATACCCTGAAACATTTGAAGGTATTTGGACCAGAAACAAACAAACAAACAAAAAAAAATACAAAATCTAGTCTTTATAAAATCTGTAATATACTGTATATATCTTTTTTTTTTTATTATTTTATTTTTTAGCATTCCACCTGAATCTAATATGGTTTTAACATTTTTTTGATCAGTGCCAGGGGTTGAGATAGAAGCTATCTATTTTTTGAAAGAAAAATTCATTCAGTTCATTGATTAGTGCCTCGACTCAGAGAGTCAGGGGAAAATAGTGCTGGAGTACCAAGAAAATTTGGATGAGATGAGCATGAAGGAAAGAAGATGGTGAGGAAGATGTAGAGGTGGTGTTGATATTATTTCCAGTCAGAATCATTTGTATACTGTATTTAGTCTTCCAACTGGCTGTTTGTAGTAAATGAATAAAAATAATAACGAACTGAATAAGTCGCGATATTCTCTGTCTCAACCCTGAGGTCACACTCTGAGGTAGAATTAAGACGTTTCAGCAAAATCTCAGCACTAGTTATACTTGTTATTATACTTATACTTATAATATTAGAAAATTCTGTGAATAAGAATGCAACAATTACTTCTTTCCCATCAACTTAACCAAACATCACACACACACATATACACACACAGACACACACACACATACACACACACACACACACACACACACACACACACACACACACACACACAGATTACAGAACTCGAATTACAGAACATCCCAGAAGAATGAGATTAATCAGATTCTCTTAATGATATTCCATTGAATATTACACTAGATGCTCTTTTAACTTTTGCCAATCTAAACATCTTGCTAATTACCTCAGGCGTCTCTTTCCCAACCCCCAATCCTTTTAACCTCTATCTTCTAAAAATAGACTATCCAGTTGTAATCTTAATGATGAGTATTTTTAAAATCTTTTAAAAAAAATTGCTGATTTTTTATAGAAAATGAATGAATAATAGCTATTTTAGACAAGAGCATCAAATAATCTGTGTCCGTAGCATGTAAGCGGCATTTAGCGGGTTAAATACGATAACCTCACACAACGTGATGAAAATCCCCACGATCAAGACGTTGTGAGACCTCGTTGGTCTAATTAAAAACCTTCTCGTTACTGACAGAAAAAAAAACATATAAGCAGATTTTTGACTAAGTTGTATTTTTATGTTGTCTTCTTATTTAATTTGGCGTGAGGGTGTGGAACAGACCATGTTAGCGTAGCCTTTCGCAAAAGAAGAGTGTATTGCAAGGTTGCAATGGCCTTTAACAGGAAACATGGCAACACAAAACAACACACGACACACTTATTTACAAAGAATGTCATGGCCATAATGTTAAATAGAATGTTAAAGAGGATCGGGGTCAGTTCCAGCCAATTATATTATGCTGGACTTTCAATAGTACCAACACTACACACATGCCTTCTTATCCTTGTATCCCCATGTTCATAAACTTCCACAGAGACAAAACTGGTTCATACACACAAACCTAACTACACTCAGGATGCTCGTGACATAATAACTGAATAATTTTTTCAAGATGTGTTTCAGCATACAGTCAGTGGTTTCCCCTGTAACTGTAACTGTGTCTGTAGCTGGATTTTGGACATTGGCTGTAGGCTGCCCACCCAATCAGAAGTTATTAACCATGCTGCTATTTTCTGTATTATTTTCCCTTTGGCTAAAATAACTTGGATAGGGAGATTTGGGAATATCTCATTTTACGGATGAATTCTGGGGAACCACACTTCCTAATGATCTCACAGTAAGAACAGTCTGTAATGCACAACAATTTCCTCCTGTACTGCTTCCTCCAATCAGAGGGAAATAAGCTGCTTAAACTTAAACTTAACTAAACACATGCCGCTGTTTGACCAATAGGTCACAGAAGGAATCTGATCCAGTTCAGCATGGATCTCAGCTTCAGAATGAACCACAAGTGAATAAATCAGACAAGAAGTTTTATTTTTTGTGTCCTTTGTGAAGACGTCTACAGTATGAATGTTCTGCTATCTAGCCATGTGCAACAGAGAAGGACAGGAAACTAATCTAGAAATCTAGATTGCAGTTAAAAACCTGGAAACGGGATGTTACATCATCCTTGTTATAAAAGAGCCGGTTGTTTTCTTTTAGTTGTCATTTTTTTTAGTAATTTTCCTATGAATTTTTAATTCAGATTTAAATATGAGAGTTAAAAAACAAACAAACACTAATAATATGATATCATAATAATAATAATAATAAAAAAACAGACCTGTTTTTTTTTTCTTGCATATACAGTTGAATAGATCTTGGAGAACTTTTTATTTATAGCTAGTAAACATTTGGTAAAAACGTTAAAGCTAAACAAAACTCTTGATATATTTTTTACTTACACTGTAAAGATCCTTATCTTTGGAAGAGAAGCATTCAAAAATATCAGTCTTCTTCTTCTTCTTCTTCTTTTTGAACTCTTCTCTGTATAAAATTCTACAACTTCCTGAACCTTTCTTTAAACAGCTGCCTTGTTTTCTCCAAATTCCTCCCCCAGTTATTCCCACATCTGTAGGTCATCAGTACCAGCCTCTTTATAAACCTCTCACAGATCCACCCACATTATTTTAAAATGACTCAGGGGTGAAATCTTGGTTTGAGTCCCTCCTTCTTACACGGCTCTAGCTCTGAAGACGCAGGATGTTGGTGGATGGTTTTTAAAGCTCTACAGGATAAACTAAGAAGTTTGTAATTATGTGCATTGGGAATGTCAACACTTCTGAGGAACTGAAAGCTGGATTCTGGTTTACTCCCTAAACTGTTATTGAAAATAGAAACCAAAAACAAGTAAACAGAAAGATGTCCTGCTCATTAACTTTTTATCTTATCACACAAATAAGAAGCGCCATTTAAAACCGTAGGAGAAGATAAATGTTAAACTTTCACTGGGTGGAAAATCCAAAAAAAAAGTTCTTCACATTTAAGTTATTAAAGTTATTTAATGCATTATACAGTAATGTCCATTTTTCTCATACAGCTGTACAGCACCACTGTGCTGATGGATTACAATGCACAAAATTCAATTCAATTCAATTCAATTTTATTTAATCCGCCTGAGCTGGCCAAAGTGCTGTACATAGAGATAAAAGAAAAGGAAAAAAAAGAAAGAACATAAATATAAAAGAACACATACAAATGAACAACAATTAAAAGCACAGGAAAAGAGGTGTGTTTTTAACATAGATTTAAATTCTTCAAAAAACCTTTTAGAAGAAAAATAATAAACCTGTGTCTAATCATAGGTATGGTGTCAATCTGTATGTAACAAGATGTTTATTTAACATTAACGAAAGGTAAGAAGTAAATAATAAAGCTATAAGTGTAGGTTTTTCAGCATGGGAGAGTCATAGGAGAGGTTATATTTTGTGGTTTATCTTTCGTGAGAAGCGGTGAGTTTTTTCTGTCTTATAAACTTTTGTTTATTGACTGTTTATAGCTTGCAAACGGAATGAATAACAAGAACTAATCAACTGATCAACCAATTAACTAACCAACTAACTAACTAACTAACTAACTAAGTAACTAACTAGTAGAAAATGATAATTAATAAGTAAAAAATTGTTATTGTTTGCAAATTGTGGTGGAATAAGAGGAATAAATCATTTTAAGACTTTGTTCTATTAAAAAAAATAATGGTGAAAAAGTGCTTTATTTTGTATAAATAGCGTTTGAAAACAGTTTTTTGTAATAAAATTGGATTTTATGTCACCTGAAAATAAATCTCTATCTGAAAACTGATTCAGCTTTGGAACTTCCCATTCCTGGACAATTAGAATGAAGGAATTATGGAATTTTTGGAATGACGTGTTTCCTTGTTCTTCCTGGCAAGCGTGTGTAAGTACTGGATGCTATCTCATCTCGAGGATGTTGGAGAAGAGCGACATACTTCTGAGTCATGTCCATACTGTAACATCTCCTCCATAGACACAGCCTTTCAACACTTGTGTCACAGGGAAAGTGTGAACTGTTAAAAAAAATTGTCCATTACTGGAAAAGGAAATAAAGATAATGGAGAGAGTGATCACATGTCCCCACTTTCGGATGCGATAAATCGAGCCAAGAGGAAAAAAAAACAGGACGCACACTATATACGGTACAAAGGCAATAAATCAAACACAGGAAAAAGAAATGTCAAAAATAAAACACATGTTTAATGAAACACTCTCCGTGTCCTGAGTTCCTGGTATAATTGCTTCCATTCTTCCAGAACTCCCTGGTTGGAGTCTCACCTCTTGGTGGTGCTGGAGATAGATCTGCATGGACAGCCAGTGACTTATGGGATTATTGTGAATAGCACCACTTGTAGCCTGTCACACTGCCTTGTATCCGTCAGTTTTGCGCTCATTTCTTCATCAGTGAACATTTGAAGACATCATCAGAAAGCAATAAGTATTAAATCTCTAATGAACTCAGAAATGACTCTGACCTATTTGTTCCTCATGTGCTCTTGGTTGCTTAATTCCACTGGACTATAAACTGTTGTAGAAATGACATTATTTACATTTACATCATTTCCAGTCCCGTGTCACCCAAATGAGGATGAGATTCACTTCTGTGTCTGGTTCCTCTCAAGGTTTCTTCCTCATTTAATCTCAAGGAGGTTTTTCTTACCACCATCACCTCATGCTTGATCATTAGGGATAGATGTTTAGAGATACATTTTAACTTAATTTTAAACTTCTGTAAAGCTTTGAGATGATGTCCAACCTTAGTCAAAAATGAGCTAAAGTACTGAAATGTACAGCTGTGTTTTATCCCATGCCTTATTAAAGTATTATCGAATGTGTGGATGAGTTTAAATACAGATGTGTGCAGTGCATATGGCTTCCACATATACACAATCTCACAGGAAACAGAGATGTTCTGCAAGTTTTAACTGTCAGCAGTTTCAATTTTGTGTGCATCATTTCCTGTCATTTTTAATCAAAATAGCACACGGAGCACAAATATAGTACGCTAATCGCTACACCAACAACGCTACAGAGACCTGAATATGATGAAAGAAAGAAAAAAACTGAATTTAAATCTTCTCTGTGGGTTAAATGCTTATTAGAAGCCATGGAGTTTATGGCTTTGTTGGTTGGATCATTTCTAGATTTCTAAATTGAGAGTTTTCCCTATTTATTTATTTGTTTGTTTGTTTGTTTGTTTGTTTGTTTGTTTGTTTTCCTTCTATCTCAGTCTGACATTACGCATCATTTGAAACTTTCACTCACTTTTCATAGGTTTTAGTCTCAACAGAAGCCTCTGATTAATTCAATTACGAACAATTCTTAAAATTTCTATTCAAACACAGAATAAAAATGTGTTTGTTAATAAATGTATGGTGTCACTGTTTGCTTCCAAAATAATTACAAATAATTATCATTATAAGAATCGACATTTCACTTCTTTCCAGATAAATAACGAAAAAGGTAAATGTGTTATTAATTAAACAAGGCTACATTTTTGTAACTAGACATAAATAGTATAAAAGAATAAAAATGTTTGAACCCTAAGTATTTTTCCACAAGCTACAGAAAACAAAAAGTGTTAAATTATGTCTTATTCGAATAAACTGTGACCGCAGCAGATGTAATAACCATTGCCGACCAGTAGAGGGAGACAGAGCTTAGCATTTCTTCCATGTTAAAAAGCACCCCGTGTAGTAGAATGTTTATGTCCTTATTCTGTATTTATAGCAGGATTTTGTACCATATTTTACTGTCAGTGCAGCTAACAGGACTAGACAGAATTTTTACGTATCAGGAAACACATCCACAGTAGTTCAGTATGTCCAGAAAGCACAAAAATACAGAAGTAAATCCTGAAAATAAAGCTGCTGACATGCACATTTGATTATTTTCTCATAAAAGCAAATGTTTAATTCCTCTTATACCACGGCAATTTGTCACTGATCACATTTTTTAATTAATCAAAGAAAACAGCAATTCAAAATTGTTTAGTTTATTAGTTTTGTTTAATTTAAGCTTTAGCTCAATTATTATGCGAAGTTATAAACAGTCTTCTCGCAGCATCCCTTCTTTTGCTCTTTGCTGAATAATTATTTAAATTCCCTATAATGATAATTATTCGTAATAATTTTAGAAGCAAACAGTGACATGACATACATTTTCTAACTAACACATTTTTATTCTGTGTTGTGAAGAGAAATTTTAAGAATTGTTCACAATTTAATTCATCAGAAGCTTCTGTTGAGACTAAAACCTGGTAAGTATGAGAAGTGAGTGAAGGCAGGGTTTCAAATAACGCTTGACGACAAACAAAGCCATACACTCCATGGTGTCTAGTGAGCATTTAACCCACAGGGAAGCTTTTAATGCATTTTTATTTCCTTTCATCATTTTCAAGTCTCTGTAGCGTTGTTGGTGTAGCAATTAGCATGAAACCTAATTTTTCGAGTTTTTTAGCAGGCCTAAAATCTAAATAAGACACACAGATGTTGTGCACAACAAAGTGTGGATTTCCTCAAATGTTTTGTTCTTCTTTTTAGCCTAAGACAAATCCAGGCTCAAACAAGAGCTTTGTGCTGAGACGCTGCATCGGAAATGATCTGGAAGTGGGGAAGAATCTGTCGGGTAACAAAAGCTACTTTTGTTTTTTCGCCATAATCCTAATTTCACTCTCAGGGAAAAAAGAAGTGTGTGCTCATGAGAAGACCGAAACGGTTAAGCCGGATCAAATGCCTTAGTGGCTGCATTCTTTAAAATTTTCCGTCTCATTGAGGAGCTCAGGGACTTTAGCAGCTTGTTCGAATAGTTACGTCATGACTCTTCATTATATATTTAACTGCTGACAAGTTTTCTTATGTCTCTCTGTAACTGGTCAGGATTGTTGTGGAGTATATCCAGGGTCTTAGCTAGGGGTAATTATTAGCATCGAACCCTAACACTAACCCTAATCTACTAGCTTTTTTTGGGACATTGGAGGAAACCAGAGAAACTGAATAAAAACCCATATTGACATACTTACAGTAATCCTAGCTAGAATGGTAAAACTAGCCTGTTAATGACGGCAATTTCAGAGTTTTCAGCGCTGATGTCTGATTTCTGTTACAAATGTCATGTGGCAACTAGGACACGCAGCACATCATCATCACAGTCCAATCTTACACAGTCAAGCTGCACATAGAGACAGGGCTGTCCAGTGTCAAACATTGAGAGTGACAGTCACACATTTGGGTCTTTTCTCCCGCTCTCCCGCCACACATTGTATTTCTCACGCAGTAAAACTTTTTTTACTATTTATCATATATTTAATAAGCCGCAGCGCCCAAAATGTATCTGTCCACAACGCTGTCTATATAGAACCGGGCAGGAATCAAGCGCGTCTCCTCTGGAGCTCTTATCAGCCAATCAAAAAAAAGAGGCTACACAACAGCCAATCAGAAAATAGCACTATCTGGGTAAGATTTAACACAACAACCAATGAAAAAAAAGCCTGTCTCTGGACGGGACATTGTCCTCAAACATGTCCATAAAAATGGCTGGGCTTGAGCCGAACTGTTTTATATGGGAGCAACATTACAAATGATAAAGGAGTCCAAAAAGGTAACAAACACTTACAATAAACACCACCAGTCTCTCTCTCTCTCTCTCTCTCTCTCTCTCTCTCTCTCTCTCTCTCTCTCTCTCTCTCTCTCTAGCATTACATCCTTAGCTGTAAAACAAACCGTACCATTGGCGAGATATTGACTGACAAGTTGAAATAATAGCTGACAATACGTATTAAAAGTAACAATAATAAATAATGTGAAGTCTGTGGCTCAATTGACTGAAATTCTTTATATATATATCTGCTAATGTGCATTTCTCTACTGTCTGTAGATGTCATTTTTAAAATCAGGGCATCACAGATTAAATAATTCAACATAAAATGGAAATACAAACAAAACATTTAGACAGGCCTTGATCCTGAAGGTTGTGTTGTAGGATTGTGCTGCTCCCACATGATTGGCTGATTAACTGATTATAACTGCACGAGTGTGTAAGTGTTCCTAATAAACTGAACACTGAATGTATATCCAAAGGTAAACTTTAATTTTCTGCCATTTTTTAACTCACGCTATTGTACCTGAATTACTGCATTTTTCAAAAAGCAGGAGAACCGATTTGAGTCTCTCACACACAGAATTGTTCCACGTGGCCTCAGGCTGAAATGGACGTGAGGCCTTTAATTACAGTCTCTGTTAGAAATGTTTTCCTCATGAGAGCCAGGAGTTATGTCGCTATGACATACACACTCACTGGGGTCTGCTAACCAGGGCAAAGGAAACACTGTGAGCTCCTCCACAGTAATCCATTTTTACGCCAA
>NC_062522.1:4420869-4425869 GCF_022655615.1 Tachysurus fulvidraco
AGAAGTAATAGTAGCAGTAATAGTAGTAGTTGTAGTAGCAGTAGTGGTTTTAGTTGTAATATCAGCAGTTGTAGAAGAAATATCAATAGAAATACTGTAACTGTAGTAGCAGTACTTGTATCAGCAGTAGTAATAGAAGAAGTAGAAATATCATTAACGTAGTTATAAAAGTAATGGTAGAAGTATCATTAGCAGTAATAGAAGTGGCTGTAAAAGCAGTAACAGTATATCAGCAGTAGTATTAGGAGAAGTAGAAGTAATAGTAGTAGTAATAGTAGAAGTAATTGTAGTAACGGTAGTAGTAATATCTGCAGTAGTAGAAGCAGTAGCCATTTAAACCATTTATACCATCACAATTTTATAACTATTGCAATTTTGTGTTGCTTTGTTTTGTTTTAATTCAATGTTATGTAATTCAATGTATGTATAAAGATTAATAGTCTGTAATTTACATAATTTTGTTTCAGGCTAAAGGGAAGAATAGTAATGAAATCAACTGTAACTTAAGCTCCGCCCCCAACATACGATTTTCACAGTTTTGTAATAAGGATCTATGGCATCATGCATGCCTTCGATCTCATATTAAAGAGTTGAGTTACACATGTTAGAGTTTCTCTGATCTGAGACTGCGACTCAAAAAAAAAAGTAATATTCCGTTTGAAAGCCTTCATGGATCAATTGGATCAAAACCTGTTCCAATAGCTTCCTTTGACCCATCACCTGCCCTCATTGTGTCTGCACATTTAAATAGACATGAGCTTTTTCAGTTCTTCCCTCGGGCCTTACAAAGGGAAATTTCTCTTTGGATTGAAATTGATAAACCACGACTGGCATTGTGAGACTGTTTCTTTGGGTAGTCCATTCATCCTACCACACTTGCAAGTCCTCAGTTTTTGGAGGTTTGGAATTCCAGTGTTAATCTCCAATCCCTCTTTTCTTCTTTGTCCCAAAGAGGACAAAAAAAAACAGATTTTTGTGCAACATTGAAACACAGGGCAAACCTGAAGCACAGAATAATGTCCTGGTCAAAACTATGGCATTTTTGTCTTGCATTTCATTAAATCGATATTGCTCTGATCCGTTTGTTATCTCCATCCAGCATTTGGAAAGATACAAAGCTTATTAAGCAAGAAAAGAATTTGGAAGATAACTAACTAACTTTGCTAACAAGTTTAAGGTGTCTCTTTAAGAGGCTAAACCTCATGCTCTTTCTATTCACTCTAAATGCATATTTTAACCTCAGCAATTTACTCCACCGAGCAGAAAAGGAGGAGGTTTTTATGCTCGGATGAGAATCTCTTCAGCAGACCAGTGAGGAGATTTACCTTCTGATTTTATAACATCATGTCACACATCCAGCAAAGCAGAAGGTTCAGCTATAATAATATGCTACACTGTAGGTGTCATTTGCATATTGGAATTTGATCGGCTCTTGTATTTCATTCATTTTCGACCACTTATCTGAACTTCTCGGGTCACGGGGAGCCTGTGCAGGCGTCATTGGGCATCGAGGCAGGATACACCCTGGACGGAGTGCCAACCCATCACAGGGCACACACACACTCTCATTCACTCACACACTCACACACTACGGACAATTTCCAGAGATGCCAATCAACCTACCGTGCATGTCTTTGGACCAGTGGAGAAAACCGGAGTACCCGGAGGAAACCCCCGAGGCACGGGGAGAACATGCAAATTCCACACACACAAGGCGGAGGCGGAAATCGAACCCCCAACCCTGGAGGTGTGAGGCGAACGTGCTAACTACTAAGCCACCGTGCCCCCCTGCTCTTGTATTTGATGATGCAATAATGTTCAATGATAAAGGTGGCTCCAAAATCGCGTACAATGTATTATTTTAAAAAAAAATTATGCACTTATTCATCTAAAAACTAAAAGTGTGGAATCTTGGACACTTAACTATTGCACCTTTACTTAAATTGCGGAAGATGGGTGGGGCTCTCAAGCGTGGATGAGACACTAGACTCTTTAACTCTGGACTGTCACTGACATGTTAACTCTGGACTGTCACTGACATGTTAACACGTTAACTCTGGACTGTCACTGACACGTTAACTCTGGGCTGTCACTGACATGTTAACTCTGGACTGTCACTGACACGTTAACTCTGGACTGTCACTGACATGTTAACTCTGGGCTGTCACTGACACGTTAACTCTGGGCTGTCACTGACACGTTAACACGTTAACTCTGGACTGTCACTGACACGTTAACTCTGGACTGTCACTGAATCGTTAACTCTGGACTGTCACTGACACGTTAACTCTGGACTGTCACTGACATGTTAACTCTGGGCTGTCACTGACATGTTAACTCTGGACTGTCACTGACACGTTAACTCTGGGCTGTCACTGACATGTTAACTCTGGACTGTCACTGACACGTTAACTCTGGACTGTCACTGACACGTTAACTCTGGGCTGTCACTGACATGTTAACTCTGGACTGTCACTGACACGTTAACTCTGGGCTGTCACTGACATGTTAACTCTGGACTGTCACTGACATTTTAACTCTGGGCTGTCATTGACACGTTAACACGTTAACTCTGGACTGTCACTGACACGTTAACTCTGGACTGTCACTGACATGTTAACTCTGGGCTGTCACTGACATGTTAACTCTGGACTGTCACTGACACGTTAACTCTGGGCTGTCACTGACACGTTAACTCTGGACTGTCACTGACACGTTAACTCTGGACTGTCACTGACACGTTAACTCTGGGCTGTCACTGACATGTTAACTCTGGACTGTCACTGACACGTTAACTCTGGGCTGTCACTGACATGTTAACTCTGGACTGTCACTGACATTTTAACTCTGGGCTGTCACTGACACGTTAACACGTTAACTCTGGGCTGTCACTGACACGTTAACTCTGGACTGTCACTGACATGTTAACTCTGGGCTGTCACTGACATGTTAACTCTGGACTGTCACTGACATGTTAACTCTGGACTGTCACTGAAACGTTAACTCTGGACTGTCACTGATACGTTAACTCTGGACTGTCACTGACACGTTAACTCTGGGCTGTCACTGACACGTTAACTCTGGGCTGTCACTGACACGTTAACTCTGGACTGTCACTGACACGTTAACTCTGGACTGTCACTGAAACGTTAACTCTGGACTGTCACTGACACGTTAACTCTGGGCTGTCACTGACACGTTAACTCTGGACTGTCAAAGACACGTTAACTCTGGACTGTCACTGACACGTTAACTCTGGACTGTCACTGACACGTTAACTCTGGGCTGTCACTGAAACGTTAACTCTGGGCTGTCACTGACACGTTAACTCTGGACTGTCACTGACACGTTAACTCTGGGCTGTCACTGACATGTTAACACGTTAACTCTGGGCTGTCACTGACATGTTAACTCTGGACTGTCACTGACATGTTAACTCTGGGCTGTCACTGACACGTTAACTCTGGGCTGTCACTGACACGTTAACACGTTAACTCTGGACTGTCACTGACACGTTAACTCTGGGCTGTCACTGACACGTTAACTCTGGGCTGTCACTGACACGTTAACACGTTAACTCTGGACTGTCACTGACACGTTAACTCTGGGCTGTCACTGACACGTTAACTCTGGACTGTCACTGACACGTTAACTCTGGGCTGTCACTGACATGTTAACACGTTAACTCTGGGCTGTCACTGACATGTTAACTCTGGGCTGTCACTGACATGTTAACTCTGGACTGTCACTGACATGTTAACTCTGGGCTGTCACTGACACGTTAACTCTGGACTGTCACTGACACGTTAACTCTGGGCTGTCACTGACACGTTAACTCTGGACTGTCACTGACACGTTAACTCTGGGCTGTCACTGACACGTTAACTCTGGGCTGTCACTGACACGTTAACACGTTAACTCTGGACTGTCACTGACACGTTAACTCTGGGCTGTCACTGACACGTTAACTCTGGACTGTCACTGACATGTTAACTCTGGGCTGTCACTGACACGTTAACTCTGGGCTGTCACTGACACGTTAACTCTGGGCTGTCACTGACACGTTAACACGTTAACTCTGGACTGTCACTGACATGTTAACTCTGGGCTGTCACTGACACGTTAACTCTGGACTGTCACTGACATGTTAACTCTGGACTGTCACTGACATGTTAACTCTGGACTGTCACTGACACGTTAACTCTGGGCTGTCACTGACACGTTAACTCTGGGCTGTCACTGACACGTTAACTCTGGGCTGTCACTGACACGTTAACACGTTAACTCTGGGCTGTCACTGACACGTTAACTCTGGGCTGTCACTGACACGTTAACACGTTAACTCTGGGCTGTCACTGACATGTTAACTCTGGGCTGTCACTGACACGTTAACTCTGGACTGTCACTGACATGTTAACTCTGGACTGTCACTGACACGTTAACACGTTAACTCTGGACTGTCACTGACACGTTAACTCTGGACTGTCACTGACATGTTAACTCTGGGCTGTCACTGACATGTTAACTCTGGGCTGTCACTGACACGTTAACTCTGGGCTGTCACTGACACGTTAACTCTGGGCTGTCACTGACACGTTAACTCTGGGCTGTCACTGACACGTTAACTCTGGGCTGTCACTGACACGTTAACTCTGGGCTGTCACTGACACGTTAACTCTGGACTGTCACTGACATGTTAACTCTGGACTGTCACTGACATGTTAACTCTGGGCTGTCACTGACACGTTAACACGTTAACTCTGGGCTGTCACTGACATGTTAACTCTGGACTGTCACTGACACGTTAACTCTGGGCTGTCACTGACACGTTAACTCTGGGCTGTCACTGACATGTTAACTCTGGACTGTCACTGACATGTTAACTCTGGGCTGTCACTGACACGTTAACTCTGGGCTGTCACTGACACGTTAACTCTGGACTGTCACTGACATGTTAACATGTTTTTTTTTATTTATCTACCTCCTTTTGGTTATATTTT
>NC_062522.1:4430869-4458369 GCF_022655615.1 Tachysurus fulvidraco
TCAGCTCTACACTTTTCTTCCTGCAAGCTTTCCACTATTGGGTTCTTTTACACATCCCACTAGCAGTAGTGAGATCAGACACTGATGTTGAGGAGTCTCTATTTCCAGTTCACCCCAAAAGGTGATAAAGTTGAGTCAGGGCTCTGTGCAGGACACCCGAGTTCTTCCTCTCCAACCTTCACCTCCACACCGTGTCTTCGTGGAGCTGTGCGCTTTGTGCACAGGAGCGTTGTCATGCTGGAACAAAGCTTGAGTCTCTTAGTCCCACAGAAGGAAAATTGTAATGCTACAGCATACAGAGACATTCAACTTTGTGGTAACATTTTGGGCGTGATGATCAGGTGTCCACAAACTTTTGGTTGGTACCTGAGTATTTTAAAATTTAAGTAATAGTTTTGTGAAAACTAAAATATTTACCCTTTCCCCAAAATGTTGTCATTCCGGTAAGACGTGTTAAGCTCTAGATTTAGTACATTATGTCATTATGAGACTGAAAGCTCTCGTGTACAAACTTAACGGTTACATTTATTTCAAAAGGTGTTTATATTCCTAAAATGAATCCTTAATGATGTTACGTTATCTGGAATCAGAATCGGAGGCACTCTTTGTTTGCACCGAAATAAAATCTGTTCAGAATTAGTCTTAGTCTTTTACTGTGGTCTGTTACTGAGGTGTTTTATAATGGGTAACTTTTATACGCATTTCTTTACCAATAAGTAGCTTGCCCTGATTAAGTGGCTTTCGAGATAGTAGATGTACTGTATCTATTAAATTGGCAATTTCTATAGCTGCAAATAAACAAACAATAATAAGCTTTGTGTGCAGCATCCAAAACTCCTCAGTCTCCTCTTTAATATTCATCGTGTTCATCGTTCACCGCTCAGCTGTATAATGTACACATTTAGCAGGACTTTGCTCCACCGGCCTCGCCTCGCTCCCTCGCTGCCTTACTGAAGCCGGTCAGTCGGCCGGTTCCTTGGCCCCTAAGGCCACAGACAGCGACGTGTGCACATCAATCTTCCTGTGACACTTCATTTAGACTGCGTTAATGTGGACTTAGGCCTCATTACGCCTATTGGCAGGTCCTGACAGTCCTGAGAAACGCCAGCACTTATCCATCCTCCTGGGAAGCAGCTTGTATTTGAATGGACCAGATAAGGCTTATCCAAACACGCTCACAAAGCTGAATAAGTCATTTGTATTTTTTTCTCCATCTAGCCTATTTTTATTCAACATAGTCATCATTATTTTCAGTTTAATAAAGCCATGTGTAAGGATTTTTTTTTACCCCAGGATGAGGATAGAGTGTAAAATGCTGTTATCAGCTAATGAGAAATCCTTCACATTATTACCGCAACTAAACTGCACTGTAGGCATCCGAGTTAATATTAATAACACAATAACAGCTCAGGTCTGTCTTCGGCCTTTGCTCATGTACATCTCAACTGAAGAACTTATGGGATTCATACACTGTTATAAACTGCTCAGCTGTTTAATATTACCCATATGGTCATCTCCGCTATCTACATTTACATTTATGGCATTCGACAGATAACCACATGCAGTGATAGTCATGAAGTGATAAGACCAGTGAGCTAACGCCAACATAATAACTTAGCTAGCACTACAAACATTTCAGAAAACATACAACTAACTAGCTAATAGCATCATCTAACAATTGAGCTATACTGACAGACAAAAAAACATAAAAAAATACCTAGCTATCACCACCATATGTATTAGCATTACAACAAGGGCTGTTATTGCAGAACAGCAGATACTGTAGCTATCTAATAGCACCGTGTGTCCAAACTTTTAAAGCCATTCCTTGATTCACATTCCTGAGTTGAGTCGAGTTCAACATACTCTATGATGTCAACATGCCCTATGATATAAATTTTCAGCCATGATGGATTTTGTCAAAAATGCTTTTTTTGTGCTATTGTGTTTAAAAATATTGTCCAATCACAACCAGACATCATTATGAGTGTAAGCCTCATACTTAATGCATATTCTATTGAAACTATAGGCCTATATTAGGGTTTTGTGAATGGACTGTGGAGAAGCGTATGTTACAAAAACACACACACACACACACACACACACACACACACACACACACACACACACACACACACACACACACTGCACAGGGTGTGTGTGTGTGTGTGTGTGTGTGTGTGTGTGTGTGTGTGTGTGTGTGTGTGTGTGTGTGTGTGTGTGTGTGTGTGTGTGTGTGTGTGTGTGTGTGTCAAGCGACCCTTCACACACTGATACTGACCGGGTGACTCTGAGGCACATTGATACCTGCTTTAAGAAGCTTTGCATTCTGGAGGAAACTTAATCCCATCCCAAAGCCTCTTTCTGGTTCTGAATCTGGTTTTTTTTGTGTGTGTGTGTGTGTGTGTGTGTGTGTGTGTGTGTGTGTGTGTGTGTGTGTGTGTGTGTGTGTGTGTGTGTGTGTGTGTGTGTGTGTGTGTAAGGTGGAGTTTAGTGTATCTCCATCCCCACATGGCATCATCAGCCCAGGAGATCATATGCCAGGATGGGAATTAGCCACCTGCTAATATTAAATCTCTGTGTGTTACACACTGATTATTTCAACCTACTTATTATACTTTGGATAAACTTGTTTGTTGTGAGAAACTGTAAGAAAAGCCATTTGTATGGAAGAATATGATTGGTCATGACCTCAAAATGGGCTTTCGCCGGGCTGCATTTATAACGACTGGCTAATAATATCTACATTTTTATATCTTCTAACTCTCATACGGTGGTTTTTGACTTCGTTCTACCAAACACAACGATCTATGGGATCCATATAATGTTTTATAATGATATATGATGACCTTTGACTTATGATGGCAAAAGCCTTGCCCATCATGCTTTTATTTAATCACTTATGTAGAGATTTTTATAAAGTAACTAATGAAAATGATTTCTTACTAAGAAGCCACACACACATGCACACACACGCACACACAACCGCACACACACACATGCATAGAGTCGAGTCTAGGGGCAATTTAGAGTTACCAACCAACTGGCATATTTTTGTGAGGTTAAAGAAAAAGGAGCCCCCTGAGGAAACCCATCCTGAAACAGGAAGAACATGTGGAGCTCCACACAGAGAGTAAACCAAGCCCAGGGTCCAACAGTAATATTCTACTTTTTCTTTTTCTTCTTCTTCCATCCATAATTTAATATGATTATCACTTATTGTTGCTTATAATTTAGCCAGTTTTTTGATTTATGTTATTATTTAATACAAATGAAACAAAACCAAATATTACAAACTTTCTGTAGATGCTTTAAATTCTAAATAGTCATTTATTCATGTTACAAAATTGAAAAACAAACTAACCAACAAACAAAAAAAAAAACAAATAAATATTTTATACTAAAAAACAGATAAACCATGTAAATCATTATATTAATGTTATTGTCATGTTGATTTTAACAGGCTTATATTATTATTATTATTATTATTATTATTATTATTATTATTATTATTATTATTATTATTATTATTATTATTATTATTATTACAGTGCATGGTGGCTTAGTGGTTAGCACGTTCGCCTCACACCTCCAGGGTTGGGGGTTCGATTCCCGCCTCCGCCTTGTGTGTGTGGAGTTTGCATGTTCTCCCCGTGCCTCGGGGGTTTCCTCCGGGTACTCCGGTTTCCTCCCCAGGTCCAAAGACATGCATGGTAGGTTGATTGGCATCTCTGGAAAAATTGTGTGTGATTGCATGAGTGAATGAGAGCGTGTGTGTGCCCTGCGATGGATTGGCACTCCTTTACTTTATTCAATCAATTTAAATTTAAATTCAATTCAGTTTATTTGTAGAGCACTTAACAATTCACAGTTTCTCAAAGCCGCTTTACATAAGTATAGGAAAATAATTACAATTTTAATGTGTAAAGTTTAAATTTATCTCTAATATTTATCCCTAATGATCATGCCTGAGTTGACGGTCATGAGGAAAATCTTGAGAAGAACTCTCCTCAGAAGGGAACCTCATTATCATTTTGGTGACATTTCACAATTTAATCAATCTGAATTAGTAGAACTGCACTAAGCAGAGCAGCAGCCTGTTCCCTGTGGGACTGGAGCCTGAACATCAAATAAAACTCGATGATTAATTAGTCTTTATTGAAGGTTTATTAACTGTGAGCTGTGGTAATGGAATAAAATGCTATTGTTAGAGCAGCATTTCAGATTTCAAGGCAATTAGGATTCAGTTGATGCTGTATTTGTGTGTGCATGTGTGTGTGTGTGTGGGGGGGGGGGTAGTAGTAGTGTCCAAAGACCTTCTCCTACACACTCCTCGAGAGAAGACTTAGATACACTTGTCACCTAATCGAATGTGAAATATACATATTGTAGAGAGAGAAGGGCCCGAGTCCCGAGTTCAGGGGGAATAATTGGCTTTCTCACTGCTGCTGGCTTTCATGTCATTTAGATGTGGGGTTAATAAGGATGGGCACTAAGAGGATTATCATCCCATTTGGCTGTGGCCATATAGAGAAGAGTTTGGGGTGTGTCTTTCTTACTGTCAGCTCTCATTTCCCTCAAAAGCGATCGGCACAATGGACAATCCCAAATAAATCCCAAATCCCAATCTGAGCCACGCAGAGAGATGACGAAGACCCCAAATGCAGCACGCTGCTTCATCAGATCCAACCACAGGAAAGGCTAACAGACAGGAGGAAGAGGGATTAAGATGCATTATAGTCTCTATATATTTTTAGTTTGCCCCTTTTTTTAAGAATTTATCTTATGTGCGTTGTCCCACAATGCCAATGTTTCTCTAAACAGTTGTTGTTGTTCTTCTTCTACTCCTTATTCTTCTTCTCCTTATTCTTCTTCTTCTTTATTTTATTATTATACTTTGCAGACTTTCAAGGTACAAGCTTCTTTATTTGTCATATAAATGACATATGAAATACGTGAGAGCGCAACAACAAACAATAGAAAAGAACGGGCAAAATAGAAAACAATAAAATGACGAAAGAAAACAGAACATATTAAAATATGTCAAACAATCATGTCAAATAAAATGTGCGCTGTAATTGCTGGACACAGAAACACATGACATTTTTTATATATAAATACACTAATACTTTTGACCTTTTTTGCTTTTTGTTTTCTCTATCAATCATTCTATCAATTCATACAGAATTGTCGCTACGTTTCCTTACAATCAGGACTGTTTTGTTTTTGTTTTTTCTCACAAAGCACTGCTGATATTTTACACACTCAGTTAATCTAAGATATTTACAGCGATCCAGATGTAGTTCATAACGAAAGGCAGTGATTACATCAGCAGCTGAAGTAATAATGAGACGCAGAGCAGAAATTCACGGCTTTCGGAGAGGATCCATGTAGATAGAAAGTACCTATATATACAGTATATATACATACACTTTATACGTCAGACCTCGTCTCTCTTCTCCTCATCCATCTGTCCTCTCTACCTTTCCCCTTATTTCTCTTCCCCCTGCACCTCCTGAAATGTATCCCGGATTCAGCAGCTTTGAAAGCGAACGCATTCAATCAATTATGAATGAAATAATCTGCTTAGGATATGCGGAACACCGGAGGAAATGCGGGCAGATTAAAAAACCCGAATCAGTTTCAGCACTATCTAAAGTGACAGCGGTAGAATCACAGGATGGGATGGAGAGAAAGTTCACATGATTATGTAGATCTGTGTCACACACAATCCCGACTGGATCTGCAGGAGCGAGAGAAACAGATTTATTCCTGCTCTTATTTATAGACATGGAGCTCGTTGGTGCCATTTTTTTTACATCATACTAAATTTTACAGAACATTTAATATAAATATATACATGATACACACACAGTATATAGTGACACAGTGCCACCACCTTTACACACACACACACACACACACACACACACACACACACACACACACACACACACACACACACACACACACACACACACACGCATGAACAGTGTGAAGATGAGGTTTTCATTTTGAAATAATTTTAATTTGCATTTATTTAAGTTCTGACATTTAATTCTTTGTTCAATCAAGCAAGAAGATACTAAATTGTGAATATAAAATCATATTAATGCACTACATATAAAACATTTTATACTCAACTTTGGATTAATAATAGATAGAAATAATAAATAATATTGAATAAATAATAGAAGTTATTTTGTTGTTAGGTTTGAAAGATTTATTTGTGTTGACAGTGGACGTTGTCGTAAAGCAGCTTTACAAAAAAGATATGTTAAAAAAAAGGTTTATTATTATACAAAGATGAATATGAGACAAACGTTCGAGATTCATTTTAGACTTGTATTTAAATGTGTTTGTATTTATCCCCAATGAACCTGCCTGAGGTAACTCAGGTGACTGTGATGAGGAAGAACTCCCTTAGATGGAAGAGGAAGAAACCTTGAGAGGAACCACACTCAAAAGTGAACCTCATCCTCATTTGGGTGACACTGGAGGGTGTGAATACAAACTGTTATAAACAGCAGAGAGTGTTATTATGAATAATGTCCTTTCTATAGTCAGATACAGTCTGATAATTGTGTATTGATGTGGAGGTTGGTGTCATCAAAGACCACATGGAGTTGGTATCTTCTGTTTAAAGGTCTGAAATCTTCATGAAGCAGAACACAAGCTGGTACAATCTCTCGATGCCTGGGGATGGGAGAGTGGAGAGGAATTAGCTTAGCTGCTGTTCATATATTAACCAGCACTATAAAATAAGGTGCATTTAATCAGATCTACTGGTGCACAAGGATATGGGATATATGTGTATTCCTGTCTGTATCATATCTCTTTAACCAAGCACTCATCTGCTACACTTATTTAAATCCATATTAGGTTTTTTTTGTATTTTATTTTTGTTTTCACATACATTTTTCTTTCTATGTAGTGTGTATTATGTGATGTTAATGATTTTATTAGGGATACATGTACAGTTATCCAGTCGGCCAATCGAGTGGCAGCAGCATAATATATGAAGTCACGCACATACAGGTGAAAAGCTTCAGGTAAAGGTCAAAGGTCAGACCGGTTCAATCGGACACAAGAACAAACTTTACAAGCGCAGTGAGCAGAAAAGCATCTCAGCAGACAATACCAAGAGACTCTTGAGGAACAGCAGAAGAGCACCAGCATCAGTTTCTTCTCTAGTCAACCATGAACAAGTCTCAGGGCAGTTCAAGACTGAAGAAACATCAGCTGCTCTTTTTTAAGCTCCAACATTAGTAGTTTCATTTGGCCCAAACCTTTTAACTGTATTTAATTTGTACAAGTCAGAAAATTGTGTGTGTGTGTGTGTGTGTGTGTGTGTGTGTGTGTGTGTGTGTGTGTGTGTGTGTGTGTGTGTGTGTGTGTGTGTGTGTGTGTGTGTGTGTGTGTGTGTGTGAGTGAGTGAGTGTGTGTGTGTGTGTGTGTGTGTGTGTGTGTGTGTGTGTGTGTGTGTGTGTGTGTGTGTGTGTGTGTGTGTGTGTGTGTGTGTGTGTGTGTGTGTGTGTTTTGCTAGAATTCTGTCCACACATTCATTTTTTGTAAGTCAATTAACTCTTAAAAGCCCCATGGGAGTGCCTGTCTATGTATAATAGGAACATTGTGTGTGTGTGTGTGTGTGTGTGTGTGTGTGTGTGTGTGTGTGTGTGTGTGTGTGTGTGTGTGTGTGTGTGTGTGTCTGTTAGAGAAAGAGAGAAAAAGACCCCTGGGGTACAACCAATATACATATGAATAAGCTGCCCAGGGAAATGCAGTGAAAGTGTGTTATAACACATCGGTACAGATAAACTGCTTCCTGCACACACACACACACACACACACACACACACACACACACACACACACACACACACACACACACACACACACACACACACACACACACACACCATATACATGCATGCACACACACACACAAACACTTCTAGAATTTATAGACAATGTGTAACATGTATGTATATTTTATCTGTGTGTGTGTGTGTGTGTGTGTGTGTGTGTGTGTGTGTGTGTGTGTGTGTGTGTGTGTGTGTGTGTGTGTGTGTGTGTGTGTGTGTGTGTGTGATAGGATAAAAGGTCAGCTTTTTGATAAGCTGCTCAGTTGTTAATATGTGTATTTATACAACGTGTCTGTAACAACACATTTATTTATAACAAATAAATTATTTATTAATTAGCAAAGTGATAATCATAGTAATGCAAGCTGCAAAAGTATTGGCACCCCGTGTAAAGATCAACTGTAAGTGTCTGAGGTTAATGAATCGAAACTCATTTATAAAATCTAAAATAAAATAATCATATAAAAGAATACGACCTCCTGTGTGTGTGTGTGTGTGTGTGTGTGTGTGTGTGTGTGTGTGTGTGTGTGTGTGTGTGCTTTGATCATCCATCACTCGTCTAAGTGTTTAACAATAGAAAGATAATCACATCATCCCGCCTCTCATTCATCACCCAGACACCTCACACACACAGCTGTCAATCACACATGTAACTCCGCCTCCTCTGCTCTGCTCACAGCACAGAATTAGCACTGATTAAAAGAATTATTATGATTATAAAACTATTAATGATAAAAACTATTAATAACCGATGTTAATTGTGTAACTGGGAATTAGTGTCATGTGTCTTGTATGTGTCTTGACTGCTAGGTGTAATATTGAGGAAAACTCTTTCCATACCCCCCCCCCCCCCCCCCGTTTAAGGCTGATACCTAACTGTATAAAATATATTTCCTATAAAACTCTTTCAGAAAATAAACCATGTTTATAATCACATATCTATCTATCTATCTATCTATCTATCTATCTATCTATCTATCTATCTATCTATCCTTTTTGGTATTTTCAGTGTAAACACACTATTTACAGTATTTACACTAAAAGTGGTAAAGAATAGTGGAGATGATGTTTTGTCCATTTAAACCTGTTTACGTTTACATCTCAGCTACAGACAGTCATCTCTGTCTCTCTCTTGCTGTCTGTCTGCCTCATTATATCTGTTTCTGTCTCTCTTTCTATCTCTTTTACTCTCTATATGTCTGTCTCTGCTCCTATCTGTCTCTCTTCCTGTCTCTCTCTCTCTCTGATTGCCTGCCTGTATGTCTGTCTGTCTCACTTTTTGTCATGTTATCTCTCTTTTCCTCTGTGTATCTCTTTTTCTCTCTTTGACTGCCTGTCAATCTGTCTCACTCTGTCTATTTGTCACTCTTTCTGTCTCTTTCACTCTCTATCTGTTTGACTGTCTGTCTTTGTCTGTGTGTCTCTGACTCTGTATCTCTCTTTCAGTCTCTGTCTCTCACTCTCTCTCTCTGTTTCCCTTTGTCTGTCTGTCTGTCTGTCTGTCTGTCCGTCCGTCTGTCTGTCTGTCTGTCTGTCTGTCTGTCTGTCTGTCTGTCTGTCCGTCTGTCTGTCTGTCTGTTTGTCTATCTGTCTGTCTCACTCTGTTTATCTCTCTTTCAGTCTCTGTCTCACTCTATCTGTGTGTCTCTCTTTCTGTTTTTTTTTCACTCTCTATCTATTTGACTGTTTGTCTGTCTGTCTGTCTGTCCGTCTGTCTGTCTGTCTGTCCGTCTGTCTGTCTGTCTGTCTGTCTGTTTGTCTATCTGTCTGTCTCACTCTGTCTGTTTATCTCTCTTTCAGTCTCTGTCTCTCACTCTTCATCTGTCTGATTCTCTCTTTCTGTTTCTCTCACTCTCTATCTCATTCTCTATTTTCTGTCTGACTCTCTATCTGTTTGTCTCTTTTTCAATCTCCTAATTTTTCAGCTTCACCTCGGACTCTTATAAAGTCATAAAGGCATAAATGTTAAATAACAACTCCTCGCAGTAAACGAGTGGTGTGAAGCACGGTAGTGAAATCTCTGGAAGTTTCTGTAACCAAATAACCGAAGTGTGTTCTATTGCGTTTAACGTTGTTCTCTTCACACTTGGGATCGAATCCAATGACAGATGAAGAACTTGTTGATAGATTTATTTATACAGACGTACTTTGCTGTACGAGTGGAGCAACCACGAGTGGTTTGAGATCATTTGCCCCAAACGCTGATGTGTGTGTGTGTGTGTGTGTTTGTGTGTGTGTGTGTGTGTGTGTGTGTGTGTGTGTGTGTGTGTGTGTGTGTGTGTGTGTGTGTGTGTGTGTGTGTGTGTGTGTGTGTGTGTGTGTGTGTGTGTGTTTGTGTGTGGCAGAGAAACACATATTTAGACCTTCGGGAGTCATTTTATCGTCTGCCGTCTCGGCCTCCCCCCTCAATCTCCCTCTAACCGAGAGACACGCTTCACAAACGGCTCTCTAGTGCAACATTTTAGTCGAAGAAGGAAATGGAAGCCTTAAGTCACTGAATCATATCAGCCACCGAAGGTGAGATTTGGAGAGTTAAATAGTATTTAAGATTTAGTGGCAAACATCGCTCACTGAAATGAAGCAGTGTGAGAGAATTATCCCCTTATAGCCGCCAGTAATGCTGTCCTCTTACGCTCGCTTCGGCCCGTCTGAGATTTAATGGCTCGGATGAAAGCTGTGGCCATAAAACACACCGTCAACAAGATTAACTCTCACATAAATGTCCCATGTTTTTATGGTGTTTCCTAATTGTCTTGCGTTATGGAGTCATACGGTTGTCCGGGAAGTACTGTACACCAAATATTAAGCTGAGAAGTGCTGAATAGTAAGTAGTTTGATGTTTTCCTCCATCGTTATTTGTTCAAATAAACAAAAGAACGAATGAAGGAATAAATAAACGGTGAGATATTTCAAGCTCATGGATAGTAGCATGAGCGCTGATTACAGAAACAAGCTAGGTGCAAGTCTAAGATAAGAGATCTGAGGGAAAGTTACGACTGCTCTGTGCATGAGCTTTAATTCAGGCTGAGAGATGTGCATGATGTCACTTCCCAGAAAACTTCCCACCACAAAGTCGGAATTATGAGCAGGATTTTCTTTGAGCTCTGAGTTTCGGTGTCACAGGAGTGTCAGTCAGAAAAAATGGAGGAATGGATGAACGTGGTGTCTGTAGTTAGTTGAAACTGAATGTTTGGTTTGAATGGATGAATGAATGAAATTGGGACATTTATTATCGCAGCATATACATTACAGCACCAGGGACTTCTTTTCTCCTCATAGGCTGTGGTTAGAGTGAGGGGCAGCTTTGATACAGCACCTCCTGGAGCAGGGAGGGTTACGGACCTTGCTCAACTGCCCAACAGGGGCAACTTGGCAGTGATGGGGCTTAAAGCTCTACCTTCCGATTGACAATCCAGAGATTTAACCACTTGAGATGCCCCACTTTCCCACCACTGCCCTACCACTACACCACAACTGCCCCACCACTGCCCTTTATGTTACTGAAATACAAGCAGTCTGGTTAATATTTTAAGGTCTGATTGAGCGGAATGGTTTAATTATGATATAATATGCGATGAAACGAATGAGTTTCTTCATAAATAAACACCTATGCATATCGTTTGTTCTTCTTGTGTAGAAGTCGAGTTAAAACCCTTGCGGTATTATTTGTAGTTCATTAAGAGAAATTTCACCTTCATGTTGCACCTGACATCATAATAATTCCTACTAAAAGGAACTTCACGTACGTCTCCAGCTGTTTCCTGACACAGCTCGGTTCAGCTAATGACACTATGCTTTCACCGCTATCAGGAAACCCGAACAGGAAAGTAACGTAACATGGACTGAACTACGCTCCGGTTGAAGCGAGTCTCAGAGCAGGGGTTGGTTCTCTGGTTCCTCTTTCACACTTTACTAAACCAACTCCAGTGTGAAAATCACCTACAAATGCACATCCCAGTTAAATAAACAGCTCAGACGTTTCTGTCTTACAGTGATTTACATTTTAACTCATCAGATCATCATCTCTTTAGATCTTAGACAGTTTTTTTTTTTTTTTTTAACCAGAGCTGTCAGGACTCATTAGCTTCTGCACTAAAACTGTTTCTATAGAAGTTCTGCCCAGCTCCTGCACCGTTTCTTTCCTTCACCCTCTCATTTTTCATCTTCTTTTGTTTAGGTAAAACGGGGGATTAGGGCAGATTTTCCCTCTAAAGTAGTAGTGTGATGGGGCTTTTATCCCCGAGCGTGGAGAAGGCCACAGAGCCGCAGGATTAGAGGACCACAAAGGGTCCCGTTGTGTCCGAGCACAGACTCTGAAAGAGAAAAGCAGGAGAAACGCAAGTGCCAGCTTGAATATGTCAGCAGCAGAGTGGGAAGTTTACTGAAGCTGAGAGTTCGACTCCAGGTTGATAGAAACACATCACGTTCGGTTCAGTTTAGTTCAGTTTGTTATTAAAAAAACAAAGTACGTAATTTGATCTCGAAGTGCGTTTGGAGTTTTAGAGTAATCACTGATGACATGTGATACAATAAAGTCTTTAAATAAAAGTTGAATGGTCTCCAAATGTGACCTGTAAAACCACTGGGTGTGGAAAAAAACTGCTTATACATAAGAGTGCATACTGTATGTTTGCAC
Source organism: Tachysurus fulvidraco (assembly GCF_022655615.1). Lineage (NCBI taxonomy): Eukaryota > Metazoa > Chordata > Actinopteri > Siluriformes > Bagridae > Tachysurus > Tachysurus fulvidraco. Next base: position 4,443,371 of record NC_062522.1, read on the forward strand.
CCAAAGGAAGGGGAGACTGAGAGAAGTGAGAGAAGTGAGAGTGAGAGAGAAGTGAGAGAAGTGAGAGTGAGAGAGAAGTGAGAGAAGTGAGAGAAGTGAGAGTGAGAGAGAAGTGAGAGAAGTGAGAGAAGTGAGAGTGAGAGAGAAGTGAGAGTGAGAGAGAAGTGAGAGAAGTGAGAGTGAGAGAGAAGTGAGAGAAGTGAGAGAAGTAAGAGAAGTGAGAGAAGTGAGAGTGAGAGAGAAGTGAGAGAAGTGAGAGAAGTGAGAGTGAGAGAGAAGTGAGAGAAGTGAGAGAAGTGAGAGAAGTGAGAGAAGTGAGAGTGAGAGACAAGTGAGAGAAGTGAGAGAAGTGAGAGTGAGAGACAAGTGAGAGAAGTGAGAGAAGTGAGAGAAGTGAGAGTGAGAGACAAGTGAGAGAAGTGAGAGAAGTGAGAGTGAGAGACAAGTGAGAGAAGTGAGAGAAGTGAGAGAAGTGAGAGTGAGAGACAAGTGAGAGAAGTGAGAGAAGTGAGAGAAGTAAGAGTGAGAGACAAGTGAGAGAAGTGAGAGAAGTAAGAGAAGTAAGAGTGAGAGACAAGTGAGAGAAGTGAGAGAAGTGAGAGAAGTGAGAGTGAGAGACAAGTGAGAGAAGTGAGAGAAGTGAGAGAAGTAAGAGTGAGAGACAAGTGAGAGAAGTGAGAGAAGTGAGAGAAGTGAGAGAAGTGAGAGAAGTGAGAGAAGTGAGAGTGAGAGACAAGTGAGAGAGAAGAAAGCTGTTGAACTGTGTGATTTTCAACTACAGTGTTTCTTCCTCAAAGTATGATGTCATACTTTTTAACCATTTCTAGTTACATTACCTGTGCCTTGTACTGGCCGGAAAAATGCCAATATCAGCTAAAGTGGCTCTCAATGGTCTGAATAAATACAGTGAGTGATGGAGAGTCAGAAAAGTGAGAGAGTGAGAGAAGCTAGAGAGAAGTGAGAGACGTGAGAGAGAAGTGAGAGAGTGAAAAAACTAAGAGAATGAGAGAGAGAAGTGAGAAAGTAAGAGAAGTGTGTGAGTGATATAGAGGTGAAAGAGAAGTGAGTGAGTGAGTGAGTGAGTGAGTGAGTGAGTGAGTGAGTGAGTGAGTGAGTGAGTGAGGGAGTGAGGGAGTGAGTGAGTGAGGGAGTGAGTGAGTGAGTGAGGGAGGGAGTGAGGGAGGGAGTGAGGGAGTGAGTGAGTGAGGGAGTGAGGGAGTGAGTGAGTGAGTGAGTGAGGGAGTGAGGGAGGGAGTGAGGGAGTGAGTGAGTGAGTGAGTGAGTGAGGGAGTGAGTGAGTGAGTGAGTGAGTGAGTGAGTGAGTGAGTGAGTGAGTGAGTGAGTGAGTGAGTGAGTGAGTTAGTGAGTGAGTGAGTGGTGAGTGAGTGAGTGTTAGGAGTGAGATGAGAGAGAGAGAAGATTAAAAAGTGTAGAGGAGGAAGAAGAAGAAAGAAGAAGAAGAAGAAGAAGAAGAAGAAGAAGAAGAAGAAGAAGAAGAAGAAGAAGAAGAAGAATGAGAGTGAGAAAAGTGTGAGAAGTGAGATGTTACAGAGTGAGAGAAAGACAAGAAAGAGTGAGAGAAGTGAGATGTTAGAGAGTGAGAGAAAGACAAGAAAGAGTGAGAGAAGTGAGATGTTAGAGAGTATGAGAGACGTGAAAGAGTGAGAGAGAAGTGAGAAGGTGAGAGAAGTGAAAGAAGTGAGAGAGTGTGAGAGGAGGGAGAGAAGTGAGAGAGAGTCTTCAGTGTCTAGTAGGAGTGTTCAGTGTCTAATTCACTTCAGTGGTGAAGGAGAAGAAAAGGAAAAGTGAAGGAATGATTCATGTAACTATAAGTGAATAAAAGTGACGTTTGTTCTGTACTCAGTACACGAGTGTGTCATGGTGGACATTTGGTGGACATTTTGTGATGTGAGGTTATAAGAGAAGAATGGTCTTGGGCTCCATCTGCGTCTGCATCTCATCATCATCATCATCATCATCATCATCATCATGTCAGGAGTTGTGGAGTTTTCTGTGTGACGTGATCAGCTCTCATCCTTAAACACATTCTGTGAGGAAGCAGAAATCTATGGAGCAGAGCTGAAGAGCTGAAGAGCTGAAGAGCCTTATTGTTTTAATCCTCTTAGCAGCCTTCACTTTCACACTGAGTCTTGTCTCCTCATCCCAAAATCCCCTGCACTGGGATACATACCTCATCTCTCTCTCTCTCTCTGTTTATCTCTATTTCTCCTCTGTCTCTCTACATCTCTTTCTTTCTCTCTATTTGTTTCTTTTTCTTTTCTTCACACTCTTTCCATTTCTCACCGTCTTGTTCTTTCCTCTTTCCATCTCTCTGTCCCTGTCTCCCTTTGCCTCTCTCCTGCTCTATTCCACATTCTTTCTTTCTTTCTTTCTTTCTTTCTTTCTTTCTTTCTTTCTTTCTTTCTTTCTTTCTTTCTTTCTTTCTTTCTTTCTTATGAAAGAATACGTTCTTTGCAAGTTCTTTTTAAATGGGTGTGTGTTTTTTATGAACATGTGTGTGTGTGTTTGAGTTTGGGAGTGTGTTCGAGTGTGGGTGTGTGTTTGAAAGTTGGTAGGAGTGTGTGTTTGAGTGAGCGTGTGTTGGGTGTGTGTTTGTGCCATCCACAGCAGAGCAGAAGAGATGAGCGATGTCCACGCCTGGCAAAGTCCAGAACCGGGCCAAACAGGCCAATCGAGGAACTCTCTGATGGGAGAATGAGCAGGAACCACCACCTATAAATGCCCTCACTGAGCCATGTCGCCACAGGAGCAGGGGTGAGAGAGAGAAGGGGGGGATCCAGCTGAAAGGAAATAAATAAATAAATAAATAAATAAATAAACCAGTCCTATCAGTGGCCTACCCCACGGAAACCAGGAAGTGGAATGGCATCCCCCACAGGAACAGGAGCGAGGCCAGGTCACTAAAAAAAAACACACAACCAAAGAACAAAAATCCAGAGGTAAACAAATTTCTCCACAAGCCGTCGGTTCATGTGACGGCTTGGCGTTGTCCTGCTGGGTAGGTATGTAAGTTGTCATAAAATAGCAGGTGCCACAGCGAAGATAAAACCAGACCCAAATGCAGAGATAACAAAAAACAATTTAATAACAGCAAAAACATAGACAGGGTGAAAAGTGCCGAAATAGCTCAGTTGGGAGAGCGTTAGACTGAAGATCTAAAGGTTCTGGTTCGATCCCGGGTTTCGGCAGGTGATTTTGGGGCAAGTCGTGGCCCCATTTTGGGGCAAGTCGTGGCCCCATTTTGGGGCAAGTCGTGGCCCCATTTTGGGGCAAGTCGTGGCCTAATGGTTAGAGAGACTGACTCCTAACCCTAAGGTTGTGGGTTCGAGTCTCGGGCCGGCAATACCACGACTGAGGTGCCCTTGAGCAAGGCACCGAACCCCCCCAACTGCTCCCCGGATGCCGCAGCATAAATGGCTGCCCACTGCTCACGGTGTGTGTGTGTTCACTGCTGTGTGTGTGCACTTTGGATGGGTTAAATGCAGAGAACGAATTCTGTATGTCACATCACTTTCACTTTCACTTTAGAAAATCTACACAACTAGACATTTCACAGGACAAAACAAACAGTGGTCTGTGGTGCAGCATTTGGGTAAAAAGGTTGTATTTAGGATGTTGTTTTGGATGAAGGTGAGAAGGAGAGTATTCAGCATCCTACGGAACATTTCGCCCAAACATCTACAATAGAAGTGATGAGGCTTTGGTTCCAGACTTTGGTGAAGCTGCTGGTGTCTAGAAGGAGATTGGACAATTTGGTTGAAGTTTTTTCCTGCATTTTGGTTCTTCTTGTGTTTCTGTTGTCCAGATGTTTTCGTTGAGGAATCTCTTCTCATCTCATCTTTAGGGCTCTCATCATCTGAGAGCTGAGAGAGCATTTCTCTTGATTAGAGAGAGTTAAGGTCTGAAAGTCTTCCTCAAGTTTCTTCATTGATATGCTCAGACTTTTGTCATCATGAAGCCAGGATAAAGTGAAAGTGACGAAAGTGACGTGACATACGGCTAAGTACGGTGACCCATACTCAGAATTCGTTCTCTGCAATTGACCCATCCAAAGTGCGCACACACACACACACACACACACACACACACACACACACACACACACACACACACACACACACACACACACACACACACACACACAGTGAACACACCCGGAGCAGTGGGCAGCCATTTATGCTGCAGCGCCCGGCGAGCAGTTGGGGGTTTCGGTGCCTTGCTCAAACCCACAACCTTAGGATTACGAGTCAGACTCTCTAACCATTGGGCCATGACTTGCCCCAAAATCCAGTGCCCTGCACCTACAGCATGGATAAGCTCTCTAGAACATGTTGAGGGAGCTCTGGGGCAGGAGTGGTGGAGAAACAAGACTCTTAATTCATTCTTGGTCTTGGTTGTTAAAATTGTCCTCATATTATTGTAGGTTTGTGTCAGACAGCAGGACTCTCTCTATCTCCATCTCTCTGTCCCTGTCCCTCTCTCCTACTCCATCTCTCTGTCTGTCTCCTTCTCTATGTATTTTGTTTCTTTTAACTTTCTTTAATTTGATATCATTTCAATTATTGTTACATCATTATTTTCTATCTTTCTTTCAAATTGCTTTTGTTTGGTTTAGATTGTTTTACGCTATTACTTTCTTTCACAATTTCTTTCACTATCTTTCTGTTTCTATGTCTCATGTCTATCTCTCTTTCTCTCTCTCTCTCTCTCTCTCTCTCTCTCTCTCTCTCTCTCTGTGTGTCCGTCTGTCTCTCTCAATCTCTCTCTCTCTCTCTCTCTCTCTCTCTCTCTCTCTCTCTCTCTCTCTCTCTCTCTCTTTCTCTCTCTCTGTTGCTCCACCATCTGTTTCTTATTTTATGTAGCTTCTTTCTTTCTTTCTTTCTTTCTTTCTTTCTTTCTTTCTTTCTTTCTTTCTTTCTTTCTTTCTTTCTTTCTTTCTTTCATAGTGGGCATGACCCTGCCTTCTCTCTCTCTCCCTCTCTCTCTCTCCCTCTCCCTCTCCCTCTCTCAGCCCCAGTGTGATTGGTCACATGCACTCTGCTGTGCTTTAAAACCCCCTCACAATCTCTGTGAGGGTTAAACTCTTGAACACACAGATGCACACCACACACTCACAACTCCACTCACCTGCAAAACTTCATCATCATCATCATCATCATCATGGTGCATGATGTGATGGTCTAAACCTTGGATCTGTAAAGCAAGTCTGTAGAGCAAACAAACAGCAGTGTGAGGAGAGACGCAGCGCTGTGAGGGAACTCGGCTGGAGGTGAGAACACTCTTTACTTTACAGCACTGTGTGTTTAATGTAGTGCTTAAACACACACACACACACACACACACACACACACACACACACACACACACACACACACACACACACACACACACACACACACACACATAATGCATGATTTAATTATGAAACTGTTAGAGGATTGTATTTCTATGCAAAACAATGTAGAATCTGTATATTTTTGGCTGCTTTGTAAGCAATAGAAACAAACTTTATTTAAGAGAAAGAGAAAGAGAGAGAGAGAGAGAGAGAGAGAGAGAGAGAGAGAGAGAGAGAGAGAGAGAGAAGGAGAGAGAGAGATTATAAAGTACATCACTTTGTGTTTGTTTCTTCTACATTTGCTTTTTGCATCCTAACAATTTATTTGATATTTTAACACAACACTAAAGCTTCGTTCCTCACTACAGATTTATATCATTTGTGTTATATACACTGTACAGTGGGGGCCAAATGTCTAATAAAGGTTAAAGGTTTTGCTTTTCTTTTCTAATCGATTTAAACAATTTTAATTACACATTATAATCCTGACAATTTAAGAAGGTCTTTATTTACATCAATTTCAGACTTTCTTAGTATTTGTATTTCTTCTTCCCCCTTGTTTTTACTTCAGTGACAGCGTGCACTCGAGCTGGCATAAACTCCACACACCAACCTGGTGATTTATTTATATCAGAGTGGCGTCCGATCACACAGATTAGACATGAGGAAAATCAGAGCTTTCCAACAGAGCATACTAATTAGTTAGTATAAAATAGAATAAAATAAATCCAAATACTTTTATGGCATTGTAAAATGAAATTATGGATGTATTAAAGTTAAATTAAAGTCGTCATGCTCTATAATCACTCGTGCTTACGTGTAAACAGAGCTAAAATTTTCCATATTAAATATTAAAGATACAGAATGTTTGTTGTAATATTTTAAAAAAACGTTTGTTTACTTCAGATTCAAGGATTTTATATTCAGTATGAATGTTAGACCCTGCTGTGTGGATATGTATCTTAAAAACCCATTATACTGTTAATCTTTATGATAATATCCATCACAACACACTCTGATATCAGTCCAAACTCTTTAAAATGTTTATTTCATTTTATTTCAGAAATTAAACACTAGAGGAGTTCATTCCAAACTAGGAACTTGGCTGATATTATACAGAAGATAAAACCTTTCTTTAGGCTTTTTGAATGATAAGTCAAAGGGAACTGATTTGTATCTATTATTGTATTCGAGATGAACATAATGCTTTACATTAAGGCCTCATATAATTCAGGTTTATTTCAGCTAAACGGTTTAAAATACACGTTGTGTTGGTTATTATGAAGCCCCAGGACAGAAGGAAGCTACAGAGTATACAGTGCACATTATAAGCAGCATAGTTTAGTAGCACTACATTGTTATCATCTATACACACATTGTTGAGACTACATTTAACTAAACATGCCGTGAGAATATGCAGCAGATTCTTTATTTATTTGTAATATATATTTATTTTTATCTTTATAAATTTATTCACACACACACACGCACGCACGCACGCACGCACACACTCACACTCACACACACACACACACACACACACACACACACACACACACACACACACACACACACACACACACAGAATATAGCCATAACATATTTTTTTAATGCTTTTGATTTGAACTATTTCCAATGTCAATTTAATAATAATAATAATAATAATAATAATAATAATAATAATAATAATAATAATAATAATAATAATAATAATAATTGTCAATCAGTCACAAAAACAAATGAAATATTTTACAACATTGGTTACGATCGAGCTAAATAATCTTATTATGATGTTATTTATTGCATAATAATTTTCTGTTATTTGATTGTTTTGTATCTCATATTTATTATATTCTTTTTGTGATTTGTGAATAATAATAATAATAATAATAATAATAATAATAATAATAATAATAATAATAATAATAATAATAATAATAATAATAATGTCTAGAACTGAATCATGAATAAGAGTTAGTCCAGTTAAGAAAAGCCAGAAGCTCAGTAGTCAGTGTGAAGTGCAGTGTGTGGTGTTACATCGGGGGTAAAAGTGGGTTAATCTTACACTCTAGCTGATGTCGTACACGCCGTCAGGATGATAAACGACGTGTTAAATCGTCTCTCCGAGTTCCCCTGCGGCAAAATGCTCAAACCCCGACCTCGGACCCTCGTATAATCGGAACGATTTCAGCTCAGATACCCCGGAAAGGCGGAGGGGGCAGTTTTGTGTGGGTAAGGGGGTGTAAATTGATGAGGGGGTAAACCAGTGTATCATTGTCACACACAGTCCGCTGGGTTTAATGAAACAAAGTCGTGTTGATGGAAAAAAAATCTGTAAGTTTTATTCAAATCGGCCCGAATTTACACGCCGAGAAATATTTTAATAAAAGCTGAAAATAAAGTTTGAAGGTTTAAATTCGCAAATTATGTAACTTTATTATTCGATTTATACATTTATATTTATTTTTTTATTTGTTTGTTTGTTTGTTTGTTCTGTGACGTATTTATTTTGTTGTTTTTCTGTGAAAATACAAGCTGTGTTACAAAATGAAAAAAAAAAAGAAATATGAATTTTCTCACAGTTTTTATTGCCTATACTGTAGCAGGTCTAGCAAACTAAATATGTTAAAAATGTTAAGTCTTTAAAAAAATACATTTAAGTATTTAAACTGTATTTCTAATCGCTTTATTTATTTTCCCTTTTTCAAGAAATAAAAGCCGAATTTATTACCCTGAAATACACTGTATAATACGATGCTTATGATATTTTGATGAATGCTTATGATAGATAGATAGATAGATAGATAGATAGATAGATAGATAGATAGATAGATAGATAGATAGATAGATAGATAGATAGATAGATTTGAGGCTTTCGTGGATTAATTATTTATATTAAAATTATGTGACAAATTAATTTGAATTCCAGCTAAATGTTTTTTTTTAACATTTAAAAATTAATTAATTAATTAATTAATTAATTAACTAACTAATTTACTGAAATATATTAAATCAATTTCCAAACATAAAAGAATTCACAAAGTTTTTGATTGGTGTATAACATAAAAAATCACCTTCACAGAAATGACCTATTGAATGATTTATTTAAAATATTTTTCTATTTACTTTTTTATTTCATGCACTAAGTAAATAAATAAAGAACAGCAAATAATCTCAGGAGCTACAGAATTGATTGCTGTACTGTAATTAATGTACACTAAATTATATTAAATGCTCGAATGATTTGGAAAGAATTTATAGCTCGTCTTTTTTCTAAAATATATTTTTACATATATAAAACAGCTTTACATTGATTTTATGAATATGTACAATGTGCAGGAAATAGTTAAGGTCCTTTCTTCTCCTATTATTATTTTATTATTTCCTTGCAGTACATTGACAAACATTTGTGGAGTTTGTAAGTTTTTTATTCTTAATCGGTTTTATTGGCCTTACAAATAACACATCTAATGTAAATGATAGTTATAGACTTAACCAGTTTGGTCATAACCTGTTTATATTACGCAGATTTGCTTGCTGTCTGTCTGTCTGTCTGTCTGTCTGTCTGTCTGTCTGTCTGTCTGTCTGTGTGTTTTTGGGTAACGGCAATGAAAACCAGAAACCTTTTTCCTTCAGTTTATCCAGGTGTTTATGTGAAATGTTCCCTTTATTCTAACAGCTCAAACTAAGAAATCTGCAGAACTGTTACAGAGGAATAAAATGCACTAACGAATAAAAGAGGAATACAATGTACTGTACTCGTGTTGTAGCTCTAATACCTGAAATATTTAACTGTCTTAGTGTGTGTGTGTGTGTGTGTGTGTGTGTGTGTGTGTGTGTGTGTGTGTGTGTGTGTGTGTGTGTGTGTGTGTGTGTGTGTGTGTGTTATCTCCAGGCTAATCTCTCCGCCATGCAGCATTACGGGGTAAACGGTGGTTACTCTCTGCACGCCATGAACTCCCTGAGCGCGATGTACAACCTGCATCAGCAGAGCACGCAGCACGCGCCCGACTACCGGCCCTCCGTGCACGCGCTCACGCTCGCCGAGAGACTGGCCGGTAAGTAAGAGGCAGATCACAGACCATGCAGAGTGCACAACGCGTGAATTACGCCTCTCTGCCCTCTCTCCGTCCATCCCTTCTTCCCTTCCCACAGTTACAGTGTGCTCTTTATCTACAACAATACAGAACTTTATGTCTCCAGAAAAAAGACAGTGGCTGACAGACATGAATGGTTAATTAATGGACAAAGATTTGAAGCAACTTTGCACAATAAGTCCTGTTACATTACACAGACTTTAAATGCATTAACTAACCATTGCTAAACAACAGCCCTGTTGATTTATTTTCTACAGCAGCAGCTCATACGGCTGTCTGATTATGTTAATAATAATAGTATGAAATGCTTTAGTTATCACAAAGACTCTTATTGTGGATGATCCATGCTCCAACATTTACTCTATAATTACTCTAAAGTTTTCTGTAAGGAGACATTTATTTAACATTTATGGAAGGAGTATCCAATGTTGGTACAAAATTAAACTAAATGATTTAAATGTCCAATTCTTAGTGGACAAAGCAAGTTAATGGCTATAGTGATATATGTTAAATTCATACTCACACAATATGTAAAAATAGCTTTACATTTATTTTGATTAAATAAATATTTTTAACATAGAGACGAAACTGATAAGGCTGGTGAGGGAAGGATTTTTTTTATCATAAAAGTTTATCAAATAACATTAAATCTGATTATTGAAAGATAAAATGTTTGACATAATTATTTTTTACTTTACATTTAGATTCTAAATGTGCTGTTATAGATAATAATATGCTCCATGTGGTGACAATAACTTCTTATCACTGACACTTTGCTGATTGTTTCTGATTGTTTATTTGACTTTTTTTCAGTACTGATAATTAAACAATCTCAAAGAAACTTTTTTATTTAAATTGTTTATTATTGCCCTCATTTTCATTGAGGCTTTACAAACTTTTGCACTCAACGATACACATCACTCTGTAAAATCTGGTTTCAGGTGGTTATTTGTATTCTATTTATAAACCTAATATTAAATAGAAATCAATCTTCATATTTAAAATGTGTTTTGTAGCTTGTTTTAAATCCAGAATTAAAACGAAGGCACATTCATACGCCCAATATTTCCACAAAATCTTGCCAATTTTTGTGGATATTTGAGAAATAGGATATCTGAGAAACCCTTATCTTTAAGATCATTAAACTGCTCTAAACTACATTGGACAGCTATTCTGAATGAGTAAAAAGCTTTTTTTTTCAGTTCATACACAGACTCAGAGACCCAGATCCCATAATATAGCCTAAAGAAAATGGTTAAGCCTGCTTGTATCTGTGATAGATCTAAAAGGAACGTTTTGTGGTGTTTTCTTTCTCAGATATCATCCTGGAGGCGAGGTACGGCTCTCAGCACAGGAAGCAGCGGCGGAGTCGTACGGCCTTCACCGCTCAGCAGCTGGAGGCTCTCGAGAAAACATTCCAGAAAACACACTATCCTGATGTAGTGATGAGGGAACGGCTGGCAATGTGCACCAACCTGCCTGAGGCTCGAGTACAGGTGCAAACACACACAAACACACACACACACACACACACATCAAAATACAATATTAACAGAACTAAATATAGAGCAATATTGTCTAAAGCACCATGCACTGTTGCTGTAATAGTGATCACATCCACTGTGAACTGAAATACTTTAGCTGGTGTTTGAATTACTGGAATAAACAGGGATAAAAACCAGGCCCACATGCAGGGATAACAAAAACATTCATTCATTCATTCATTTTCTACCGCTTATCCGAACTTCTCGGGTCACGGGGAGCCTGTGCCTATCTCAGGCATCATCGGGCATCGAGGCAGGATACACCCTGGACAGAGTGCCAACCCATCACAGGGCACACACACTCACACACTCTCATTCACGAAAACTGTGGAAAGACACGGTATAGGCAAACACAGAAATAGGCAAATTAATGATAGTCAGTTATTAAAAGGTTTGTTGTGACAAGAACACGTGACACACAACACGCAGAATGTCCAAGCATGGTCAAACAAACAAAGTGTACATAGAGTGAACACAGGTTGAGTGCAGGTAGTGTTCAACATTCTTCCCTTTTTTTTGACATTCTTAAACAAAGTAGAAGAGCCTTTATATCACAGGAAACAAAAGTCTAAAATTAGGGTTATAGTGAATGGTTCTGCCTTTGTGGGGATGACATTTGTGCTCAGCATTCCATACTTTGTTATTTTGGATGAATGAGTGCATCATTTTGGTACTTAATGTGCACTACTACTATTAATACTTGTAATGCATAAGTTTATAGTTTAAGTTTAAGTTTTCAAATCTGGGCTTGTTTACTGCAGCTTCTGGAGAATTGTACTGAAGCTATAAGACTAAGGTAGCTAGCATATCAGTAAAAGCTTTAGCCACCAATCTTATGTGACATTTTCCTCAATAATTGACATTATTTTTATTTTTTCACTGCTAGGTTTGGTTTAAGAACAGACGTGCGAAGTTCCGTAAGAAGCAACGCAGTCTACAAAAAGAGCAGCTCCAGAAGCAGAAGGAGGTGGAGTCAGAAGGAAACCAGGGAAAAGAGGATAAAGAAGCCCCACCCACAAAAACACCTCAAACTCCACCTTCACCTTCAGAAGGTACTCGAGCCAATCTTCCACCTCTGGATGAGCTGAGCGAGGAAGTCAACGTTACCTCACCCGAGCATTCAGGGGTGGAGTCAGGAGCAGAGGATTTGACTGACAGAGAGGATGAGCCACCTTCCTTAAGAGAGGAGGAGAAAGGGGCGGGGCCAGCGTTGACAGACGGCACACCTTCACCATGTAAACCACTCAGTCCAAAATCAGGTAAATCATTCAGGCTCCTGGATCTTCAATTAAATTTAAAATCAAATAATAGTCAGATTATTTCTGGGTCAAAGGTCATTCTTGCAGATGTTTTCTTCCAGCATTATGTGCGTGTGTGTGGGTGGAAGGGGGGGGGGAATCATAGATGTACAGTAAACCACAGCTCTCCAATCGAAGGCTTGACTGCATTAAGAATCGCTCTGATTGGCTGAGACAAAAAGAGCGTCAGATTGGTCAGAAAGTTGTCCAACAGCTCAAGTGCATAAGTTACCATTTCTATAGCAAGTCAGTGACAGGAACTAAAGCTATTATTTATATACATTTTTATTTGCCATTAATAGTTTCATCATTAATACAGTGAATTATGATTTATTTTTTATGGAAGGAGTCTCAGTGATAGCACTTAATTGTAGCAGTCAGTGTTTTCCACCTCAGGAGAGTCTTCGAGACAGAGGAGGTGTTTCTATAGTAACATAGCAAGCCAAGGGTTTTTGTTTTGTTTATTTTATTAATGGCAACAGAGAATAAAAAACAGTCAGCTGTTATAATGTAAAAGAGAACAAGATTTAACTTGTTCCATAACAGTAAATGTAGCTATACAATGTGTTGGTTTTAATAAAGAAAAAAAATCCCCCTCAGCTTCTGTCATTTATCACTGCATCATTGAGTATTTAAATATTAACACATGATGGAGTGCTAACGCTGTACCTTCTCCTGCACATCCCTTCCAGATTCTCCTCTCGCCTCACCGTCTCTCCAATCCTCCAGCGTTCTCGGCAGCGGTTTAGTCCAAACCAACTCCTACGCTTCGTCTCCTCTCAGCCTCTACCGTCTACAGGAGCAGTTTCGGCAGCACATGGCCACCACCAACAACCTGATGCACTACTCTCCCTTCGACATGGCCGCCCCGTCCTCCTCCTCCTCCTCCACCTCGTCTCCTTTAGCCTACCTGGGCATGAACATGAACATGAACATGAGCATGAACATGGCGTCTCCGCTCGGCCCGCTGCAGTGTCAGTCGTATTACCAGTCTCTGTCTCAGCAGGTGTGGAGCAGTCTAAACAGCAAGACGAGCAGCATCGAGAACCTGCGCTTCAGAGCCAAACAGCACGCAGCCTCGCTCGGATTGGAAACGCTGCCCAACTGACCTCGGATCAGCTGAGATTATACAGATACGGGAACTAGATCGGACTTATTTAAACCAGATGAAACACACTGGGAGGAACGGCTTTGCTGATAGAACGATCTGAACAAACCTCGTACCTCAAAGCCTGATCTCTCACATCCATTCCTCTGTGTAAAACCATTTCATCATGTTTCCAGTACATCATCTCCACTGGATTCTGCTTAAGGATTCTGTGATAAATAATAAATAAAGAGCTAAAATGATAGACTTACTGAACGTAAAATTGTTTACATCTATTACATAAAATGGGGGATGTGGTAGCCTAGTGGTTAAGGTGTCGGACTACAGATCGGATGGTCGTGAGCTCGAATACCAGGTCCACCGAGCTGCTACCGCAATTGCTCAGCTGTATAAAATGTAAGTCACTCTAGTTAAATCTGTCTGCCAAATGCTGTAAACACAATGTTGTAGTCACCTGCAGGACCTCATGTCATGATGCACCGAGCTGTCTTGGTCTCTAATGCAAGTTTTTTTTTCCTGAAATATTTTTATTTTGCAGTCATGGACTTATTAACTGGTAAACCAATTTTCACGTATGCTTCGTGGACTCCAGAGCCGCACTTTAAGAAGATTTCACTACACACACGTCATCTCTCGCTATGCTGTGTTGTTGTCACAGACCCACCTCCAAAGGCTGAGGTACATGATGTGAGCATGTCACAGTGACTGATCGTGTAAATACACCACAGTATGTTTAGGATGAGGGTCACCGATACACACTAAAATATTCTGCTGTCATGTGGCGTAGATATTACTGTCTGGGAAGTTTTTCTGGGTTGTCGTTATGTAAATGTGAATAACTTATCTGTGAAATGCAAGAGAATAAACGTTATATCTGTGAAACCTGTGGTATCTACGGAGACTGCATCACATGTGCCAGCAAACACACATACGCACACACGCATGCCCACGCACGCACACATGCACACACACACACACACACACACACACACACACACACACACACACACACACACACACACACACACACACACACACAGTGTCCTAAGGTAAATTAAGTACAAGCAAATTACAGACACGCATTCATATGCCAAATGCACTCTCACACACACACACACACACACACACACACACACACACACACGCACACACACGCACACACGCATGCCCACGCACGCACACATGCACACACACACACACACACACACACACACACAGTGTCCTAAGGTAAATTAAGTACAAGCAAACTACAGACACGCATCCATATGCCAAATGCACTCACACACACACACACACACACACACACACACACACACACACACACACACACACACACACACACACACACACGCACACATACACAGAGTATTCTACATAGATAGAGGTTAATGAGAGTATAAAGACACTATAGACATACACACTCATATGTCAAGTGCATACACACACACACACACACACACACACACACACACACACACACACACTGTGTCCTAAGGTAAATTAAGTACAAGCAAACTACAGACACGCATTCATATGCCAAATGCACACACACACACACACACACACACACACACACACACACACACACACACACAC
>NC_062522.1:4463369-4550869 GCF_022655615.1 Tachysurus fulvidraco
AAGTGTTGAGTCACAGAATCTTTACAATCGTGCTCAGAGCCTAAATCCTGCCGTACACGGATCAGCAGACACGCGTAAACTCCCATCGGTGTAGCGATGTAAAGATGAACGTCTTTCTCTGATGTCTTTTATAACATCGATTGTGAAACTTTTATCATCTACGACGCAGACGTGTCCCGTGACCAACGTTATTACCTCAAGCATTAGGACAATATCAGGACCTTGGTGGCTCTGGACGTCTTTTGAATGGGACATTAGGAGGGAATGATCCTAGTTTAAGTGAAGACACTTCTCATCTTTAAAGCGTGTGCTGTCATTTGATGAGAAAATGGCCTTTAAGAAGTTTTTATGAGATTGCTTTTCACCACCCAAGCACTGAATGAGGTGTTTCCTCTCACCAATGAGACGTGAAATGCTGTTTTTGTCCAAAGTAAGTGTCTTGTGTGGTGTTTTTTTTTTTTTTTTGCCAGATTCAGGTGCTCTGTCATTTTAGTAAAGAGAATTACGATGCAAAAGATGATTTACATGATACAGACTTGGCTGAGTTTCTCATTATTTTCCTCAACATTTTCTATCTCTGCTCATTTCCTTTTATTATTATTATTATTATTATTATTATTATTATTATTATTATTATTATTATTATTATTATTATCCTCCTCCATTCCTAAATACCCATTTCTTGATTTTTAATAATTTTCCTAATTTCCTTTATTTCATTTTGCTCTTATCATTTACATCTTGCCCTTTTTTCTTTTTTTACATTTTTCTTCTCATTTCTTTGAGAAGTTAATTGTGTTTCCTTCATGTGTCTCATTCGGTTTGAATTCCCACATGCAGTGTTCCTGAAAAGGCTGAAGGTCCACACTTCGGTTAAAATGGATATCTTTGAGCAAGAATTTAGATGTACCGGAGTATTTTATAACAACAAGATGCATCTTGCGACTGCCGTAACACAGAGCGATTTAAGAAATAGGGACATCAGAGCGAATGAGGCTGAATGAAAGCAGACGTTGCATTATGTGTTGCCAGTAGAGAAGTTAAAACATTTAAATGTATGTAAAGCCCAATACAAACACATATTTACATCACAAGCAGGAAGAAATGAAAATGTCATGTGTCATTAAGTTCATCTGCAGCACCTTCAAATGTTCCTCTCGAACACAGAAACCATCGGCATTCAAAAATGAAGCAAAGGGAAAATGAGAGTGCAAAAAAAAATAGAAAAAAATGTTTACCACGTCCTCTCCAAACTGCGCTTTCCAATGAAGCGGTAAACTCTGGGCTAGGTGTCATTCCATTTAATGACAGGATGCTATTGTGTTTCTTAATGTCGCTACACATTTTCACGCAACATTACACAACATGAGAATAAATGACAACAATGATCTTTGGGAATACAGAAACTATGCATACATTGTGTTAACTGGGTCAATAAGCATCAAGTCTAGTTATGCTGGTGCCATTAGATTCATTCTCTTGATATATATATACACTCTACCTGAACCTGGAACCTTTCACAAGAGGTCAAAATTCTTAATTCTACATTTACTCAAGCATCAAGAGAAACACAAGCTAATATATGTGCTATATTAAATTCACCAAATGCCATTTTTAGATGCAAATGCTCTATTTATGTTAAATAAAATGCAAAAACTCCTGGTCCTGATATCCTGAGACAAATCAAGTTCTACCCCCACCATCCCGAGAACAAAAAGCTCTATTACTGCTATCCTAAAACTTACATGTTTTTACTCCTGCCAAACTGAGGGCGGACAAGCTCCAAGCAGGTCATATACAGTATATGTGTGCACAAAATCTAGTTCTTCCATCTTAAGACATATTAAAACCTGACATCATGAGAACTACAGGATCTCCTTCTGGTATCCTGAAACCCGACAGCTATAATCCAGTCATCCTGAGACCCAATAAGCTATACTTGGTGCAATACCATCATGAAACCAAAAAGCTCTACTGCTGCCACCCTGAAACCCAACAAGCTCTACTCCCACAATTCTGACAACAAAAAGCTCTATTCTTGCAATCCTTAAACCTACATGTTCCTCTGTCTGCCATCCTGAGACTGTTGAACACTAAGCAGGCAATAAGATTTATGCATCCGGAGACACACAAGCTCTACTCCTGCCATAACACGACCAATAATATCTATTCAATTCAATTCAATTCAAGTTTATTTGTATAGTGCTTTTTACAATGGGCTTCGTCTCAAAGCAGCTTTACAGAACATAAACATAGAGCAGAAATTAAACATAAGGAGAAAAAAGAATTAATATAGTAAAAAATTAAGATATATATAAAAATATATCTATTGCTACGACCCTGAACTCCAAAACAAGCTCTACTCCTGCCATCCTAAAGCCTATGTCCTGTATCTTGAGGACTACCGGCCATCCCGAGGCCTACAGATTCCACTCCTACATTACTGGTGAATGTCCCAACTGTGATTAGTCTTTATTGCTAAATACTAACTTATATTCTAAATATGCTAGACATCTTAGACAGTATGTGATAAAACATATCCAGTGAGTCTCTGTCATGAATGAAGCACCTGCTTCGTCCTCCGATCGCCACCACAGGGAACATTCTCCCGAGTATTAGTAACTTCCGGACTACACTTCCCATAATCCATCACTGGGACTGATTGCACCGCCACCTGTTCCCAAGCAGTCACTTCCTATATAAACGAACTCCAACTTGACTTCTGTGCGAAGTCTCGATTTTCCTCGGATATCATTCTGAGCGTTTTATCATTCTGTCTTGTACTTTCTGGTTATTACTTTGTTTGTATCTCTGTTGTACGATTCTCTGCCCCGACCATTTGCCTATTATATTGATTACAATTCCTGTCTACTCTGCGTTGTTGTGTTTGCCTACGTCGACCTTTGGCTGTCATACTACGAGCATACTACGACCTTTGGCTGTCATACTACGAGCACTCTTAATAAAACCTGCAAATGGATCCTCAGCCTTATGAGGCTTCATTACAGTCACAGTGTCTGAGAACAGAGGAATCCATCCACATTTGGCGGTCACCCTCAGCTGAGACGATGATGTCTGTAAAGTTACTGTTACTAAAAAATGGAATTCTATTATAAGATTAAAAGAAGGATTAAAAGAAAATAATGGACTGAAGAGAAGAGATTGGATTCAAAGGCAAATGTACAGAATAGCACTGGGGGAAAAAGTAGGCCTTTATTCACACACAAAATGTCTTCTAACAAAATGTTTAGTATTGCACCAAGCAAAGAAGGTGTTAAATAAGAATTATGTACTCTAATGCAACACAAACTGCTTCTCCTGTGATGTATAAGAAATTAAGAAAATTTGGTACTGAATCTAATCATGTGCTGTAGAAATCTGTTATATAACGTATTCATTTATATATATATATAAAAAAAAAGGACGCTTTCCTGAAAAAAATCAATTGTGATTAACTACTCAGTAAATACTTCTCACAAGGTGCACTGAAATCATTGTAATAAAAAACAAGAAGCTAGTAAAATTACTAATGCGTTATTATTACTTTTCTAGTGAAACCTGTTGGTGTTTCTGATCACTGTATTATTTGTTGTAAACAATGCTGCGAAATGTTCCCCAAATGTTATTTCAGATGCAGTCATATACAGACGGTCGGTTTAGAGTACTTTAATCCCATTAACACCATTTATACATTAAAATACAATGCGTCTGTTTCAAAATGTAATCATTAAATTTAAATCAGAATTTTAACATCATCTGAGCTGCTAACAGAAACTCCGCCTTCAGACCGTAGGCCACGCCCATATCAGGTCTGAATAGGGAGTAAAATGAACTGCTTTCTGAGGAAAGTGATTTAAAGTGTTAATTAGTGTGATACATATCAACTTCAGATTATAGACTAGAATGTGTGTGTGTGTGTTTGTGTGTGGGTGTGGGTGTGTGTGCGCATGTGTGTGTTTAGTGGAGTGTTTTGGAGTGCTTGTTCTTAGCACTGAGCTTTTCCACTTCTCTCATAAGGCGTAAACACATCTCTTCCTGCCAGGGCCGAGCCACACACTGCACTGCTACAGGCAGACCCACACCATCTCGTATGGCCTGTAACACACACACACACACACACACACACACACACACACACACACACACACACACACACACACAAATCACAAACATAAACATCACTGTGACTCTTTAGTACCATGAATATGGTTCAAAGGTGGTTTTAATCTAAAATTTGAATGTTTGGACAAAGCAAAGGCAGCACTGCATCTCTCTCTGTTTGGGTAAAGATGAAACAATGGGTTAAATCTCAAAGCACCACTATCAGTGGGGCTTTTTACACCTGGTCAAATTATGCGTTTTCTGTGATCCGATAGAGATCCGATGGTAAAATACCAGGTCTAAATGCCCTCCGAAACGTTTTGGAGACGGATATAAATCCGATGGTACAAACCCCTTCAGGAGGTGGTCTGGGACGCGTTTCAGATGAAACTGGACAGGTGTAAATGAATATGGTTGTTCAAGCCACATACGTCAGCGCTATACTCCTCCCAAACGGAAGGACGTCACTCGCAGGTGATCTTTCACCCAGGCGTCGCGTCGGGTCTTAAAACGCGCTGCTGCCTCTTTTTGTAGCATAACCGTCGTAACCAGTTTTTACGTCTTCTTTTTGATTGCATTCTGAAAAGCGCATACCGTACACCAAAATGTGTTCCATTTCAATTACCCCGGAGATGAGGTAAAATATATTAGCATTTTGGGCGGGAGTAGTAAGATCGGATCTATATCCGATTCGCCGAGACGAGTTTATGAGGCCTGATGTAAATGGAACAGTTTTAACAAATCAGATAGCTATCGGATCAGAGACAACACACGAAGTGACCGGGTGTAAAAAGGCCCATTAAGTAGCCAAACTGCATTATGGGTAATATAGGACACCATTAACCAAAGTGAAAACAGAAAGTCAGCTCAGTTAAATATAAAATAAATATTGCACAGTAATTAACATGATATGCTAATTATTAAAATGAACGTGTGATTTGTCCTTAATCGACATTTTGCAGTTTGCAGGGCAATGATTAGCTAGCAAGCCGAGTTCACTAGCTAAGATTAGCTGATTATAATAATACTGTTAGATTCTGTAAAGATTTCACACAATAAATCTGACGGATGTGGCCGAATCTCTCAATACACTTAACACCAGTGTCATTAAATCAGTCAGCAAGATAACTCTACGAAGATTTTTCTCTCTCTTGCTAGTGAAGCCTGGGGTACGTACAGTAGCTACCCCCAAAACCTCTGGTACAATCCAAAACGATTAGATTGTAAATTCTGACAGAAGTCACAGAGAAATAAAGTAGAAATGTGCTGCCTTGGGGGAAGATTCCACATTGTACAGACTGAAACAAAACTTAAAAACTATAAACCATTAAAATCACAATAATCAAAACAAGAAACAAGTTCTTTTAAGTTTTTCAGCGCCGAACCAAATCCCTTCTTTTTTCTACCTTAGTTGTACGCTTTTTTTTTTTTTTTGCTGTCACACAAAATAACATTAATTAATAAATTAATTTCTGAACAACTTTCTGTTTAACACTACAGCATGTTAAAAGAGCCTGATTTTAAAGAGCCTTTTTATAATAACATGAATAACATCATGGTGGTATTAACATGCTAATGAATATTAATGAGACTTTAACAGTGTTTTTTATGACAGAATTGTTTATAAAATAGAACCTGCATTAATTAGTTAATAAAATGATTGATTGGTTGATGAATGAATGAATGAATGAATGAACGAAAGAATGAATTAATTAGAAAAATAAAGAGCTCCTCTGAACAGTTACGAAGCATCATTATAAGAAACAGGTTGCTTCACCTTTTCTACTACTGAAAAATGAAAGAAAGGAATAAATATCTAAGGAATAAATAAAAGTTCTGAAGCTCAGCTTGTAACCTGTTTGAGGTTGAACACAGTGTCTCATGTTCACCTTGACAAATGTCTTGTCAAATATGTCTCCATAGTTCCCCGTGTAGTGTTTCATCTGATCTTCATCCTCGGCTGTGACCTGGGTGACCGGAACGACGCCGACGGGGAAGTTGAGCACGTTGTACAGAGCGGTGTAACTCAGAGCACCTGAACACAATGATGCAAGCTTTACACAAGGGTAGCCCCGCCCACTTGACATATAGGCACTAAAATTTGTACGACATTAAACATGTTAATTAACAGATGGCTAAATAATATAGATAAATATATTGGGAATGTTTTTTTTCCAGAATTTAGCAGATAGCTAAAGTAAGGAGAGAAGTGAATAAATTCATGTTCACAGTTTAAATTAAAACTTAATGAGCAAACCTTTAATTCGATAACTAGAATGACCATAGACTGAGTTAACAAACTGAACTTACATTGGACAGCATTGGAAATTGTAAAGCTACAAGCTACAAAGGCGTTCGATCCAATTCTATGCTTCTGCTTTCCAATGTGATAACACGTACAGTACTGTATGTGATGCTCAGGGGTGCACATACTTTTGAACATATGGTGTGTGTGTTTATGCTTAGGAATTCACTCAATGCTTCTAATTTGGTAAAAGGCAATACTTTATAGTAGGCAGTTTCCTTCTAATGTAACACAGTAGGTCTTTAAATAAAAATAAGGTCGAATTGTGAATGTTACTGATTAGTTTTCCGGTGTAGTTGAAGTTATAAGCTGGTCCCAGCATGGGACAGAGGAGGACATCCAGCTCCAGCTTCTCCCACTGAGACAACGTCTCCTGGATATAAACCTACAAACACAAACAACAAGATTTAATGTTTGGTCTAAGCGATGTACAGACGTACAGTACTGATACATACATTCAGGCATGTACCTCAACTGCTTTGTGCTGTTTCCACAGATCGACTGGAGAGCTACACACACACACACACACACACACACACACACACACACACACACACACACACACACAAGACATGGAAAGAAACAAAGGGGGTTTTTACACCTGGTCACTTCCTGCATTTTCTGTGATCTGATAGCTATCTGATGGTAAAAAGACCAGGTCTAAATGCCATCCGATGGTACAAACCCCTTCAGGAGGAGGTCTGGGACGTGTTTCAGATGAAACTGGACAGGTGTAAATGCATGTGGTTGTTCAAGCCACATACGTCAGCGCTATACTCCTCCCAAACGGAAGTACGTCACTAGCAGGTGACTCGCGAGTCGTGCATCGCGGCAGAAACAAATATGTTTTCCCACCAGCGCTGACTCCGATCTTTCACCCAGGTGTCTCATTGGGGCTTAAAATGCACTGCTGCAGCCATCAAAAATGCAGCAAACAGTAAATGCTATTTTTTGTAGCAACCGCATACACCAAAGCGTGTTCCATTACAATTACCCCGGAAATGAGGTAAAATATATTAGCATTTTGGACGGGAGTAGAAAGATCGGATCGATATCCGATTCGCCGAGACGCGTTTATGTGGCCTAATGTAAATGGAACAGTTTTAACGAATAAGATAGCTATCGGATCAGAGACAACACACGAAGTGACCGGGTGTAAAAAGGCCCAAAAAGTCACACACTGTGCTGCATCAGAAGTCATTAAGTAGATTCTGTTCCGCTACGTCAATATCAAATTATCAAAGGAATCAGTTCACATTAAGACATGTGATATAAGATATTTTTAATACTTTTTAGTGAACATCATATTTCTTTGACGTACCATGAATCAACAGGTGTAGTTACAGGAAGCGGATCACTCTTACCTGACTCCACAGGTGGCGTTCATAAGTGCAGCAATGCGTGGATACTGAGGGGAAGAAAAAACACCCAAATTTATGTTATTACTACAAGTACGATCTAAAAACAGTTAAAAAATAATGTCTATAATAATATAAATAATATTTTATAAATCAATTAGTATAGTATAGTATAGTTTTTAATTTTTTATTTTTTTTTTATTCTTAAGTATAATCTTAACCCCTTTATGCCTTGCCCCCCTTTTGCAGGTTTTTCGCCTACATGACCTACCCAACAAAAAGTGGTACAGCTCCCACATACTTTGACACACAGGGGTGAGAAGAAAAAGAAGAGATTCTCTAGTTTCAGAAACTAGTTTCAGATTGATTCTAGGCCTTATTGGCACAAAGTTACAGGGGTTTGAATGCAGATTTTCCTGTCCGCCTGGGTTGTTTACCTGATAAACTGATTAATCTTATTTTTCTGGAACATGTTAGGGACAAACCAACAACTGAGAGTCATAGCCACATGTCTTGGCTTTCACCAAAAACAAATTCAAGTCAAAAGACCCAAAATTGAATTTTATATGAATATTTTTCTAACCGGTCTAGCGCCACCTAGGTCAGTTTTGTCCAAATTTTTTCTAATTGTATGAAGGCTGTGAATCATATTGTGCTTTGTGTGTGGGCTTAAAAAATTATTGAGAGTATAAACTTTACAAGGTAAATAGGTTTTTTCGTGTTTTTGGAGGATTTGATGCTTTAAAGTTGAATTGAAGCTTGTTTCTGGGTCATCCCCTAGTGGTCACTTCTACTTCCGTGCCGTGCACAGCACAGCGACCCATCCAAGTTATTATTTGTTAGAGTTTGGATTTGTCACAATAAGGTCCAGAGATTTGTATTTAGATCCCAAATAAATCTGGGTTGCAGCTTTGTGGAAACAGTTGTGTGGTCTGAGGACGTGATGTAGACGATTTTTAAGAAATGACTCCGTAAATAAAATCATGTGAAAAGTAGAAAATAAATAATTAATATGGTAGCAGTGACAACATAAAGGGACTCCATTTACAGCATTTAGCAGACACTCTTATCCAGAATGACAAATTTTTTTTTTTTAGTTTTTCAGTTTATACACCTGAGCAATTGAGGGTTAAGGGCCTTGCTCAGGGGCCCCGCAGTGGCAACTTGGTGGACCTGGGATTCAATGACACCTTAACCACTGAGCTACCGCATCCCACGTGTAAATAGATATACATATCAAAGTGCAACAGAAAATAAATAATAAAAATAACAAAATAATGTTTTGAAAAGTAAATAATGATAGAAAAAAACATAATAATAACAACAATAAGAAGAAGGTAATTACTTATGATTATTATTATTGTTGTTGTTATTATTAATAACAACAACAATAATAATAATAATAATTCTTATTTATTATTATTTATTGTTATTATTATTAAAACAGACAACTATTTTTAAAATTATAATATAAAACATATGACATTAAAAACATCACACAACAAAACTTATTAGCATTTAAAAATATATTAATCATCATTTACTTACAATAAATAAATAAATAAATAAACAAGTAAGTAAACAAACAAGCAAATAAATAAATAAATAGGAGATACCGGTACCATCTGTTTTATGTGGTCAGTATTAACATGAACACATTATTAATCTTTATATTATTCTTCATAATAACCTTTTGTTCTATGTTTATGTTCTGTAAAGCTGCTTTGAGACAATGTCACTTGTAAAAAGCGCTATACAAATAAACTTGAATTGAATTATCACATAATAACTTCATTACAAATTGTATAAAGGAAAACTGTTAAGAACATTTTTCAATCTCTGAGTGTCAGTGATTATAAATCAATTATTACTGAAGACAACTGATGTGTAAATATCGTATCGTCACTTCACAAAGCGAAATTTTATTATATTGTTCAGAAGCCTGATGTTCAAAGTAAATGAAACTCACAATAGGTCGAAGGAGCAGAGAGATCATTTTCTTCATAAACACTGGACGACCGTAGTGTGAAGCCTGATGCTGTAGACACGGATCGACAGGACCATGCTTACTGAAAACACACAGCGGCCTCAAAGTTCACAGATCGCTTTAAACTCTAATGAGGTGATATAATTATAATGACTTACAGGTGCTCTAAAAGAGTAGCACCTCCATCTGCCAGGTTTCCCCTCGCAACATACTCGGTGAAGGCAGTGAACATGTGAGGAGGTTTGAATGGAATTAGCTATCGTGTAGAGAAAGGAAGATACAACACACACACACAAACACACATGGTCATAGATGGATATATTTATGTAAGCCATTAAAAACCATTCGTATCTGAATACTCTGAAATTAGGGACATCAAATTGGCTTCCATCCTTTAGCCCCAGTGATATAGATGAGGCTTGAGCACTAATACCGTGTGTCCTGCTTGTTCCAGGAGCTCTCTGGTCTCTCGTAGAGCTCTGCTCATGCTCGGAGACGGCTGAAAGCACCCGTCGTTTTCATAGTAACCGATCCTCAGGGGCTCCGAGCTCTCGTATACCTTTCATAAAGAAAAAACGATTAAGTACCAAGAGACACGACACACGACACTGAAGTACCGAAGAGACCCGTGTGTGGTACCTGCTGGTTGAACGGTATCGGAGGAACCGTAGGGTCCAGAGTGAACATGTCGGTGCAGAGTAAAGCTCTCATACACAGAGCCAGACTCTCCACATCACGGGCCATGGGACCAACAGCTGACAGGGCTGGAAACAAACACATTTGTTAGCTCCTACTCTCAAAATCTATTCTATTTGAATTAGTGGAACTGTGCTTTACCTGTTTTTCCACCTTTTACACATGAAGAGAGTCCACGCAGGCTGCATGGAAAGAAACTTGAGAACTTAAAAAACTAGATACATCAAAACATTACCATGGTATTATGAATTTTAGTAAGACTTTCATATCAAATCATGTTCTTGTAAGGCATAATGCATTTTAACTGGGTCAACTAAGATGCTGACTGCCTGCTGAATAAGCAGATTAAACATCCACAGGCTAGTCAGCTATCACATTAATAGTTAATCAGTTAAAATCTTTGTTAAATCAAATAAGGACCATGTTTACCTCCTGTATAAAAATGCTGAAGAGAATGTGTCTATTATAACAATATTGTATTAATACAATTAAATTAATACAAATAAAACACCTTATCCTGTTGTTTGTGGGTTTTAAGCCGCAGATGCCACAGAAGGCTGCTGGGATGCGGATGCTTCCGCCGATGTCGGATCCCAGACCCAGAATAGATCCTCCTCCAGCGATCAGAGCACCTTCACCACCCGAAGAGCCTCCACAGGTCTTCTGGAGGTTGCAGGGGTTCACCGTCCTCCCGTATATGGGGTTACTGCATTCATAGCTAGAATAATTAAATAAGAGCCTAGTTTCGGTTTATACGAATAACACAACAATTCGTGCAAACGCTAGAAACAGAAGGTTTACTGACACTGTCTCATGTTTATATTTATGTCTTGAAATATTTTAAATGTGGGTTTATGTTTATATCTAATGTCGGCTGCTTGATCATGTACAACACTATGCTTGATTACTTGCCATGTAGAAGTTTTTAATTTTAAAAATATCATATGTAAAATAGTGCATGGATTTTCTGCTGCTTTACAACTCTGTCCTTTGGCTAAAACATCATTGGGTGCGTCCCAAATTACAAAAGCTCCTGTTGTAATGCAGATGATTAATGATCGTTCGTAGAGACTCAACAGTCTGGTGATGTTTGTAGAGTGTTTCTTACTTGAGGAGACCCTGAGGGACGTTAGTTTTGATGAAGGGGATTGCACCCTGCTTCTTCAGTACCGAAACCACCACACTGTCCTTAATGACAGGATCATCAAGCTTAGTCAGTACACCACAGGTAGAGTCGTAGCCCTGAGGACACACACACACACACACACACATACACGTTAGTAAGTGGGATATATTAGGCAGCAAGTGAACATTTTATTCTCAAAGTTGATGTGTTAGAAGCAGGAAAACTGGGCAAGTGTAAGGATTTAAACAAGTTTGACAAGAGCCATCTTGTGATGGGTCAGAGCATCTCCAAAACTGCAGCTCTTGTAGGGTGTTCATGGTCTGCAGCAGTAAGTATCTAGTGGTCCAAGGAAAAAACAGTGGTGAACCAGAGACAAGGTCATTGGCAACCAAGGCTCATTGATGCACATGGGGATTAAAGGCTGGCCCGTGTGCTCGGATCCAACATTCAACACTACTATAGCTCAAATTGCTAAAGAAGTTCATCCTGGTTTTAAAGACCAGTCAGGGTGCCCATGCTGATCCATGTCCAACACCAAAAGCACCAACAATAGGTATGTGAGCATCAGAGCGAAGATGGTGGCCTGGTCTGATGAATCACGTTTTCTTTTATATCAAGTGTATGGACAGGTGTGTCTGCGTCGCTGACCTGAGGAACACATGGCACCAGGATTCACTATGGGGGAAAAGGCAAGCCGGCAACAGTGAAATGTTTGGCCAGACCAGCTTCAGTGTTTTTCTTTATTTGGGTAGTTGACAAATGACCAAGAAAAAGTACTTTTTTTGGAAAGCATAACTTTAAACAGAGGAGAGGTTGGAAAACGACTCGAGTCGATGCACACACAAACTGTCTAACACAGCATTCTGCAGCGGCATGCCATCCCACCTAGTTTTCACTTAGTGAGCCATCGTTTGTTTTTACCACCAGGGCAATGACCCCAAACACATCTCTGGGTCATGTAAGAGCTATTTGACTAAAGAAGGAGAATGATAGTGTTACATTTAGATGACCTGGCTTCCACAATCTGAATCCAACTGAGAAGGTTTGGGATGAATTGGACCAGAGAGTTTAAATCTGATCACCTAGAGATAGAAATGTGCACAGGACTGTTTAAAAAATAAATAAAGGCGCGTAACAAACACAACATGTTCTGTGCAGCAGCTCTGGCGTGTCCAGGATGTGAACTTTGTCCTTAATAGAACCAGGAGATATGACAAAATCATGGATCTTTAACCTCATTATAGTGACTCTCATTAAATAATCACAAACACTGAATGATTTCGCACCACAGTACCTAACTAAAATTGTTTTTGTTTTTTTTAAATGATCCACAACGTTAACTTGGATTACGAGCTTCAGAACAGAACGATCTTTCTCCGAGCCCCACGGTTACGGTACGGTAATTTTTTAAAAATTTTTTTGCCACAGATTTGGAGTTTTCGTGAAAACTACGGGTGAACTGGAATGTCCAGATGCCATCGCTGTCCCGCTCACACGTTCACTCGGGTTCATAGCAGCCTATCAAGGTGCTCCTTTTTATTTTATTTTTTTTAACATTAAGGAGCAGCAGTAGAAAAACCATTCTTAAAAAGGGAATAAAAATGTATACAGACTCTCTGTATGCAGCTCTGCTGTCTTCACCCTTTGCCTATCGTGTCCTTGTTCATAATGAAATGAAAGAGATAAACAACCAGGTTACTTTGAATATGATTAGGAACCTCACCCAGTACCTTATAATCCACGTTGTCCTTGATGCTGACTGGAATGCCGTAGAGAAGGCCTTCTTTGTGGGACTCGACTTCTTCCACTTGTTTCAAGCTCTCCATGAGGACGGCGGTGCTACAGTTCAGTTCCCTGTTCACCTCCAGAGCCTTTAGGACACATGTCATGTCGAGTATACGACAGAAGATTTGAGAGGAAACCAATCAAAACACTTTATTCTCTCGGTATCTACATATTTCCCAAGTTTCAGAGTAACTAATAAACACAACACAGATTCACTATTGTGTAGCAAGCCTCGCGCTTTGCCGGTCACTACAGTGACGTGACATACGGCTAAGTACTGTGACCCATACTCAGAATTTGTTCTCTGCATTTAACCCATCCAAAGTGCACACACACAGCAGTGCACACACACACACACACAGAGCAGTGGGCAGCCATTTATGCTGCGGCACCAGGGGAGCAGTTGGGGGGGTTCGGTGCCTTGCTCAAGGGCACCTCAGTCGTGGTATTGCCGGCCCGAGACTCGAACCCACAACCTTAGGGTTAGGAGTCAGTCTCTCTATCCATTAGGCCACGACTTCCCCCACTAAAAAGCCCTTGTCCTTAAACTCCATTAATCCAGAAAGTTCTGTTCCTGTTGATTGCTTGCACTACAGAAGTAACATAAGTATTTGGTTAGAATACATTTTTTTTCTCCCTTTGCAGGCAAACTGTCTGACACGTTTTTCCACCTCCTTTTGATTGACAGGAGAAGATAATCAGCCCTGATCCCTGTTGGCTGTTTTTAAACGTGATGACATGATAGATCAATCAGAATCAGAATACTGTATTAATCCTCAGGAGGAAATTGCTTAAAATAGTGCAGTTTACAACTAGAGGTCTTCACGGGTCCACTTAGATCCGAAAACCCGAGGTCCGATCCGATCGGGTTCGGATTTGAAAGTTTCACGTGTGCCTCAGGCACGGGTCGGGTATGATAATAGCGGCATCGGGTCTGGGGTAATTTAAAATGAATGTGTTTTTACCGAACGGACCCGAGAAGACCCGAACTACTGTATCTCATGTGTGTGTGTGCATCGACTCGAGTCCTTTTCCAACCTCTCCTGTTTGCCAAGACCGCTTGCGACATGTGGCTGGTGACGTGTGGCTGGTGGTAAGCGAATTTTCGTTGAAACAGACCTGTCAATCAATTATGAATCCACGCTGCAGTTACTTTACTGTAGAGTTAGGCAACATTCGGGTCCAGTCGGGTTAAAGAAAATTGCCAACGGGTCGGGTCGGACTCGGGTCTAATTTCTTCGGGTTTGTCTCGGGTCGGGTCTTTCTTTAAAAAAAAAGTACGCACGTCGAGTTCGGGTACAATTTTTAGACCCGAGAAGACCTCTATTTACAAGCCAACATTATTTTCCTGTAACAGCATGTGCTGAAGTGTTTTATCTAATAACTCTGAGGGTTACAGTAACAACATTTGGATATCGAGAGCATGTGAGCGGTGACAGTGTGTATGATCAAAAGAAGTACACTGAACCTTCTCCATGTAGGCATGGAGCACAGCGTTAGGTTGTAGAGATCCTCCTCTGATCTTCTGACTCAGTTCAGCCAGTGAGAGAGTCACGATGGAGCTCAAATCAACACCAGCGTTCTGCAAACACAAGACTATTCGAGTCAGATGTTATATAATCCAACACTTTCCCACAGAGGCACAACGCAGAAATGCATAAGCGACAGATAGAGATGTCTTGAGAGCGAGAGAGAAAAACACTATTCATTTCATAGAATATACACTATGTACTGTACAGATAAAGTGGATATAAATAATCTACATATTTAAAAAAAAAAATCGAATGTGATATAGAAAAATAATCCACAAAATACAAGCAAAAAAATTGTTAATTTTATGGGTTTTTTTTTAAAAAGAAAAACCTTTTCAAAACCCTGGTCACATAGTAATCAGGCATGTCACATTGCACCGCATTAACCCCAAATAAAAGATCAGCTGTTTCTGTAGGAATATCATGACAACTTTTTTTTTCCTCCCAGACTCCTGATGCTACTGTCCTCAAAGATCTTACAGAGTTTGTTTAAACGTATCGACCAGGAGAGGGGTAGAAAAAGGGTAGAAAAGGACACCCGGAAACATTTACAAATAAATGTGGCTCACGAGAGTTAATACCAAGAATAGAACATCCAGCCAAACTTGAGGAAAATCTCATCAGTGAGGCTGCCAAGAGACCTGCAACAACATGGGAGGAGCTGAAGGACTGATTATCCATGAAGGACTTCTCACTCTATGAGACAATAATCTCTCACAATCCTCACAAATCACAAGACTAGAAAAGAAGCCCTTTCTCATGCTGAAAAAATAAACCATTCAAGCCCAACAAAAATCTGTGGAATGATTTGAAGAGGACTGTACAGGAGATCTCCCCACAATATTGACCCAAATAGTGCATCTTTATAAGGAAGTGTGGAATATAATTCCCTGTAGAATTGCAAACATATACAATCGGCTTATTGTCACGTTTTATTCTCGCTTAAAGACATCTTAATTGTTTTTCACTCAAATTCTGCTTCTGGGTATGAAATATTAAAGGTTTTCATCAGTTAGAGAGATGGAGAGAGTGTGATGATGATGTTTGTGTGTTTATGTTGTGTTTATGTGTTTGTGTATATATACACAGTATGTGTGTGTCTCTATACGTGTGTGTACATGTGTGTGTTTGTGTGTGTGTGTGTATGTGTACCTGAGTCTTAAAGCGGTTGACGGCTTTCTCTGCCTGTCCGACCTCCTTCTCTCTCTTCTCTCTGGCTCTCTGCAGTTTCCTCTTCACCTTCTGTTGTTCTCTCCATTTCAGCAGCAAAACACTGACACCGGCAGCACAGAGCAGAGACACTGCTACACTCTTCCACTCACCATCCATGTCTCAGCTCACCTCCTCCTACCTGTTCCACCCGCTACACTCACCTACAATGTAATACCAACATGAACGGCCCCTGAGCTGTATGCACACACCCTGCAGGATCCACAGAGTCAGATGTAAGGTTGCCAAGTGTTCCTAAAAGCTGCAGAAGAGAAGCTGAAACTTGACTTGATTATACAATACACGTATGAATCTTCTTTGTTTATGCAATACCGTTGTTCTTGCAGTCAACTTACAAATAAGATAATATGATGTTTGGGATTTAAAAGAGTCAACTCTCTTCAGTTAGTCAAATGACCTGACTCATTAAACAGTTTGTTATAACAGCATGATATTTGAACTGTGCTTTCATCCAATCTGTGATGTCCAATTTTTGACATTTTGAAGAAAATAGATAGTAAGTAAGTAAGTACATTTATTTCTAAATCACATTTGATTTCAGCTCTAGCTGACCAAATGCTATACGGAGACATAACATACAATCAAAACACAGTCAATAAAAAAGTACACAGTAAAACAGGTCAAATATATGAAAGTTAAAATAGAAATACAACTTTCAGACAACTAAAACAGAGAAGTGTTGAATACAATTGGTTTGTGGTCAGAAAATACAATGTCTTCGATGGTAATATCTTCAATAGAGAGACTAGAGGACAAAATAAGGTCTAGAGTATGGCCATGGATGTGTGTAGCCTCCTGAACATGTTGAATGATGCCAAACAAATCACAGACCCGGCTAAACTCTTTACAGTCGTTGTCCAGCCTTGGAGGCCTATAGACCAAGGCACACAGTACCGGAGAAGTAGTTGACGTAATTTCAACACATTGTAGTTCAAATGAGAGATAGTGCTTAACTGAGAAGTTCTAGGTTTAAAGTCTACAAGACAGAGACCAACACAAGCAGGGTTAGTGTTATTGAGCTTATTTAAATAAGTTTAAATAAATTACTGTGTGTGTTTGTGTGTGCATTTGTGTGTATAGGTTTATCTACAGTCTCTGATGTGATTTTATGTACCCTAGTTCGAAGCTAATCGCTAACTATTAAGCACATGTTAAAACTTCTGTATTAAGCTTTAAGATTGTTGCGGTGTACAGCAACATGTTTAGCAATTTTTTATAGAAATGACGCTTTCAGCAGTGTTTTTTTATTTAGCGCCTCACTGGCACGTGTTCTTTTTCCTGTGCATGTACGAGAGTTTTTTTTAATGTTGGTTTAATTAAGCTTAATTAATTTGTTTGTTTTATAAATACTTTGAGAATTCGATTTAGAAAGTGTATGTATTGTGATGTTTGTTAATCGCTACCTTCATGCTATGAGCTAGCATGATCTGGCAAAGGAGTTTCGGCTGTTTACAGATTCAGATTCTTTGTTACATTCTCATTTGTTTTTATTGATGCCTCATGTGAGGCTTTTTGACGCTTACATGTGTGTGAGCATGTTTATATATTATTCCGCTTCAGACATGCAGTATAGCACCGTGTGCACAGTGGGAAACGAAGGGAAAAGAGATTACACCTTCAATGTGTGTACAGTATGCTATGTTTTCTCAATGCAACTTTTGTTAAAAGAATAAATCCAAATATTGATTATCCATCCTGGAAGTCCTATAGCATCAGGGAAGGATTCCTCTTACCCCTCCCCATGCACTCTAAAAAAAACACTGGGTTGTTTTTAAAAAAAAACTGGGTAAGACTTTGGATCGTTTTATCCCAAGTTTGGGTTGAAAATTGTCTTGAGCTATAACACAGGGCTCTGAAGTGACAGTCACACATTTCGGTCTTTTCTCCCGCCACACATTGTATTTCTCAAGCAGAAAAACTTTTTGACTATTTATCTTATATTTAATAAGCCGCAGCACCCAAAATGTATCAGTCCGCACCGCTGTCTCTATGGAACCGGACAGAAATCGAGCGCGTCTCAGTTCTTAGTCGAGCCTGACACTTATCAGGCAATCAAAAAAAAGAGGATACACAACAGCCAATCAGAAAATAGCACTATCTGGGTAAGATTTAAAGCATCAACCAATTTTAAAAAAAAAACAAAAACATTCATTAGAGAGGGTATTTTCGATGGTCGGTTTGAACAAAACCTCAACAAAAAACATGATCTGGACGGGACATTGTCCTCAATCATGACCCTAAAAATGTCTGGGCTTGTGCTGAACTGTTTTATATGGGAGCAACATTACAAATGATAAAGGAGTCCAACAAGGTGACAAACACGTAATAATCAATAAACAACACCAGTCATAATCTCTCTCTCTCTCTCTCTCTCTCTCTCTCTATTTCACACACACACACACACACACACACACACACACACACATACACACAAATTAATAAATGGAAATTAAACAAATACTTTGTATTTGGTTAAATTGTGGTCAGTGATCCTTACCAAACACAACACCACCCCCATTATTTTTTGTTTGTTTGTTTATTTATTTATTTATTTATTTATTGTCGGGGCAGTCACTGGGGGGTTGGAGATGTCACTCTTGCCTGTCTTCAAAACCTCTATCCACTTAGAATGGATAGAGTAGGCTCAGAGTTGTATTAGGTCAAGGTATATGTCTGAATGGGACAAAGCTCTCTTTCTTTTGGATCATTTAGAAGGAGAGGCCCGTAATGAAATTAAATATCTGCCTCAGGGAGTGAGGGAAAATTCTGAACAAATTTTTGAGGTTTTAAAAGAAGTGTATGGATGTTCAAAATCATATGTTTATTGGCAGCAAAGGTTTTTTGATCGAAAGCAGAGGGATGGGGAATCATTATACGAGTTTTCACATGCCCTGTTGGCTCTAATGGAACGGGTAGAGCAGTGCAAGCCAGGTGCTATACCCAATACCGAGACTGTTGTTAGAGATCAGTTTTGTGAAAATGTGCGTGACTCTATGCTTCGCAGGGAGCTGAAAAGGTTGGTACGAAGTAGAGAGACTATGTCACTCTTAGAAGTACGACGGGAGGCTGTCCAGTGGGTTGGCGAAGGGCAACCTAACAGAGACAAGCAGGTACGCTCTACCCCATATACTTACGAGACACATGTTACACCTAGATTTGAGGCTCTTTGTGTTCAGTCTTCTACAGAGTTGATAGAACTTAAGAATATAATCCTGAAACAACAGGCACAGTTGGACTTGTTGGTAAAGCACCTCGCTCCTGCTATTAGTAAACCTTCTGGTCAGAACAATCGATTTAAGCGTGCACCGGATGGTAGACCAATTTGTATTAAATGTAACCGACCTGGGCATATTGCTCGGTACTGTGATACTGGTCTGGATACTCATGGGGGGGAACCAGTTAGAGAACCCTCTGGGCTGTCGGAAAACTAGTGACCCCCAGCGTATTGAGCCCTACGCTGGGAGGAACGGTAGAGGGCTCCTGTGCAGATTCTTCAGTTTATGATCGGTTAGTAGGACAATGTCCTGCTTTAGGTGTAAAGATGGATAATGTGAATGTTCCATGTTTAGTGGACACGGGTTCTATGGTCACGACTGTGACCGAGAGTTTCTTTAATAAGTATCTTTCTCATGTAAAAAAGCAAGAGTGTGACTGGCTTGGTTTAAAAGCTGCTAATGGGCTTGATATTCCTTATATAGGTTATATGGAATTAGACGTGAATGTTTTAAATCAGTGCATTCCAAGGCGTGGTATTTTGATTGTAAAAGATCCTATACATAACAGCATTACAAACTCGTAAGACCATCACCCCAGGTATCTTGGGGATGAATGTTCTGAGGGAATGTTATCAGAGTCTTTTTGATCAATATGGGGCTGGGTTATTCCAGACCCCGGTAATACAATCAGCCACTCCGGGGTTTCGGCGTGCACTTAGGCAGTGTGAGAAAACTGAGGCCATTCTTAATTCAACAACTGCATTTAAGGTAAAGGTGTTAGGAGATCAGCCTGTTTGTATCGCTGCTGGAACTCTTTCTATGGTACCTGTGACATGTCCCCAGTTTCCTTTAGCAGAATTTTTGTTGGAGCCTTTGGGCCCAGAAGAAGGTACCCTCCCTGAGGGGTTACTTGTCTCCCCAGCACTCCTACAAGCAGAGAACGGTACATTATATGCTCATATTACGAATGTTGGTTCTTTGGACGTTTGGCTTTTTCCACAGAGAGTGGTCGGTACAGTGCAGGTGGCATCAGTGGAAGTGGAGGCCCCCGCCCCTGTGGCCTTTTCAGTCAGCCAGACTGCCTCAGAGCGTGTGGCTTTTATAGCCACTCAACAGGTCTTGATGGACCACACTGTAGAACGTTTGGAGTTTCCTTCATTCGAAGGGTTAACTGAAGAACAAGCCATGCAAGCAAAGTCTCTTCTTCTTAAGTACTCTTGTTTGTTTTCTAAAGATGAGGGAGATATAGGGTGTACTGAGCTGAGATTCCGTTACAGGATGATATTCCTGTTCGCCAGCCCTATCGTCGCCTTCCTCCATCACAGTATGATTTAGTAAAGAAACACATTAAACAACTGTTGGATAGTCAAGTTGTTAGGGAAAGTAGTAGTCCCTACTCTTCCCCTATTGTAGACTAAGAGAGATGGAACTATCAGGTTGTGTGTTGATTATAGGCAACTATATGCAAAA
The DNA here is from genome assembly GCF_022655615.1 of Tachysurus fulvidraco. NCBI lineage: Eukaryota > Metazoa > Chordata > Actinopteri > Siluriformes > Bagridae > Tachysurus > Tachysurus fulvidraco. The sequence continues at coordinate 4,484,175 of NC_062522.1, forward strand.
ACCCGTAAGGATGCCTATCCACTTCCTAGAATTGAGGAGTCACTAGATGCATTGTCAGGTGCGAAGTGTTTTTCCAATCTTGATTTGGCCAGTGGCTATAACCAGGTACCAGTGGCGGAGAAAGATAAGTTCAAAACAGCTTTTTGTACACCTTTTGGCTTATTTGAATTTAATCGTATGCCATTTGGCCTCTGTAATGCACCGGGCACCTTTCAGCGCTTGATGGAGCGCATGTTTGGTGATCAGCGGTACCATTCAGTGTTGCTCTACCTTGGCGACGTGATTGTGTTTTCCTCTTCTATTAGTCAGCATCTGAAACGGTTGGAAGAGGTGTTTTCCAGACTTGAACGACAAGGATTGAAGATTAAGTTGTCAAAGTGTAATTTTTTTCAGAAACAGGTTAAGTACCTAGGACACGTGGTGTCTGCTCAGGGAGTGGCAACTGATCCCGATAAGGTAAGGGTGGTACGGAAGTGGAAACGTCATATACAATTGGCTGAATTACGATCGTTTCTTGGATTTGCCAGTTATTACCGTCGCTTTGTTAAGGGTTTTGCTTCTCTAGCTGCTCCATTGCATCAGCTGGTGAATCGGATGAGTGGGCCCAAACGGAAGGGTAAAACCCCAAAGCTTCCACTAGGGTCAGAGTGGAATGAAGTGTGTGAGAATGCTTTTGAATTCCTGAAATTGCGTTTGATTACTGCCCCAGTCCTGGCCTATGCTGACTTCACTAAGTCTTTTGTGTTGGAGGTAGATGCCAGCTATGGAGGGCTGGGAGCTGTACTTTCTCAGGAGCATAATGGAAAACTTTGTCCTATTGCGTATGCTAGTCGGGGGCTGAGGTCCCCCGAAAGAAACATGGATAATTATAGCTCCATGAAGCTCGAACTTTTGGCAGTGAAATGGGCAGTAACCGAAAAGTTTCGAGAATATTTGTTAGGGAGTAGCTTTACTATTTTTACTGACAACAATCCACTAAGTTATCTCCAGACTGCAAAATTGGGTGCGGTGGAACAGAGATGGGCTTCTCAATTGGCGTCGTTTCATTTCACTATAAGATATCGCCCAGGTCGTAGTAATGGTAATGCAGATGCCCTGTCGAGGCAATATTTAGAGAGGTTTGCTTCCGGGACTGACATTCCGCCCGTTTTGGGGGAGTCTCCGTCCAGAGAAGCATGGAGGGAGGTGGAGTGTAGGGAAGTTGTTGCCTTGGCCGGGCGGACGTTTGAGGACCTTTCTTTGCTTCAGGAAATTGATCCAGTGATTGGTCCAGTGTTAAAGTTTTTTCGTTCTGGGTGTCAGCCTAGATCAGAAGAGCGAAATGTGATGTCAGCAGGGAGTAAGGAGTTGTTGCGGCACTGGGATCGGTTAAGGGAGAAAGGAGGTGCGCTGCATCGTGTGATACGACTGCCAGGAGAGTGTAAAGAGACCTTCCAGGTTGTGCTTCCCCAATGTTTGCAGGATGAGGTGCTTCAAAGTGTGCATGATGGCCATGGGCCTCAAGGCATTGATCGTACTTTCCAGCTGGTTCGTAGTCTGTGCTTTTGGCCAGGTATGACAAAAACAGTAGAACAGTGGTGTCAAAAATGTGAAAAATGCATTTTAAGTAAGGCAGTCCAACCAAAGATTCGGTCATTTCAGGGTACGCTTCAGGCCTCTGGTCCGCATGAGGTCTTGGCAATAGACTTCACAGTTTTGGAGCCAGCAAGTGATGGTCGAGAAAATATACTGGTTTTTACAGATGTTTTCTCCAAGTATACTCAAGCTATTGCGACCAGAGATCAGAGAGCTAGTACTGTTGCTCAGATGTTGGTGCAGCAGTGGTTTCATCGTTTCGGACCACCAAGTCGAATTCATTCGGAAGAAGGGAGAAATTTCGAGAGTATGGTGATTCAGCAGTTGTGTAAAATGTATGGTGTCCAAAAGAGTAGGACCACTCCCTACCACCCTCAGGGAAACGGGCAGTGCGAAAGATTTAATCGCACCCTCCATGATCTGTTGCAGACTCTGCCACCAGCACAAAAGAGACACTGGCCCCGTCATCTTTCGCAGGTTGTTTATGCGTATAATACCACCGCCCATCATGTGACTGGCATGACTCCTTATTATCTGATGTTTGGATGTGACCCTAGACTCCCAGTGGATTTCCTTTTAGGGAAGGGTGTTATGGAGGATAGTTTTGGTACCATTGAGGACTGGGTGCAGGGTCATCAAGAGAGTTTAAGGGTAGCACATAGTCATGTAAGGCAACAGTTGCAAGTTAAAGCAGAGAAGCGGAATAAACCACACAATGAGAGAGTAAATGATAAGGGATTACAAGAGGGACAGCTTGTGTATCTGAGGAATCATGTTAGGGGAAGGAATAAAATTCAGGATTCTTGGAACCCATGTGTTTATAGGGTGGTCAGAGGTCCTTGTGGACACGAGGCCGTGTACTCCGTAAGACCGGTATCAGGGGAGGGCCCAGTTAGGACAGTGCATCGGTCAGAATTGAGGAGTGCTATACAAAAATCAAGTATTGATACATCTGATTTGCCAATTGGACCGGGTACTGGAGATTTAGCTTTGAGTTCCTCAGTGGATGAGGAGGAGACATTTTGGGGGCCTCTTGTAATGGTGGAAGATCAGGTAGACGATGTTGATCACCTAGATGAGCTAATTTTAGTTCCTGACTCAGTTGCGACGGAAGAGGTAGAGCAGTCACAAAGTCCGGGTCCCTTGCGGCGGTCTAGTAGGACTTCTGCTGGTTGTCATTCTAACCCTTACAGATTGCCACGTTCTGTGGTTGCAGAGCAGTCAATTAATAGTGAATAACAGTTTTTGTTGATTTTTCCTTTTTTTTTTTTTTTTTTGTCATTGGGGCAATGACAAGAATTCCAGGGGGTGGATTGTAGCAAGGTAACAAAGAGGGGCGGGGTCTCTAACCCTATTACGGATTGCCAATAAGCCACGCTTATTTAAAGGACAGGCGAAAGCGAAGGGCGGCTGGGGTCCTGTTAGCAATTGCCCGGTGCTCCGCTTGTAGCTGTGTGGGACCATTAGTCCCGGTATATTTCCCCCGGTATAAGTATTTTACTGTTTTTAGCATGTGATAGTTTGAAACTCAGGGTCATTGTGGATTTGTTTTGCCAAGGTATGTTTTGTTTGTTTTTATTTGTTTTGTTTGTGTGTTTGGTTATAAGTGATGTATGCAAATGATTTAATTTATTTAGAATGTGGGTTTGATGTTCGGGACCACCGTGCAGTTGGCTGGTTGGTTTCGTTATGTTAAGGTATGTTTAATTTTTATTTGGTTTGTTTATTTGAGTGTGACTGGTAATAATTAAATGGCCTATTTTGTTATAGGTTGTTGGATGATAGTGACTAGTCGCTGTTCTCTTTTGGGTTTTCTTTTTTGTAAAATTGACTGCTCCCTGTGGTGAATGTATGTTAAATCCCTAGCCAGCTGGTGTTTTGTTTCTTTTCGAATTATTAAGTTTGTGTAATTTGGTTTAATGGTTGGCTCGGGGATTTTGTTTTTATTTTTCCTTTCTCTTTTTAAGTAGATTTGATTTTCTGTGTCTTCCTGTACCCTTTGGGTATACCCCTTGGGTAGCTTCCCACCAATTTGTGGGGAATCAGAGACGGGGATTGATAGAGCCCCAACAGGTTTTGTGTGCTTAATTGTGTGATGTATTGATATTGAGGGTGCATTATTAATGATTTGTGGTGGGTTTATGGGGCGGAGATTGCTGTGCTCATACAGTTTGCAGTGAAACTACTCTTCCCTGTAGGAAGCTCTATTATCTTTTGTCTGCTGAGTATACCATCTGAAGGAGGCTGCTCTGGGGGACTGTGTCCGGTCAGGGTGAACGACCCAAATTATTTTTATGTTCAGTTTAATGTGTTTTCTATTTTATGCTTACTGTGGTGGATTTTCTTTGTATGCACCTGAGTTCCCTGGGCATTCGGGTTGCTACACATAGTTTTTTATTCAGGATTAAATTTAAATTCCTATACTCCTGTACAGCCTATGGTTAGTGAAACAAGCGGGAATGTCTGAGGTCAGATCAGGCTAAATAACCTTAAGGTTTGAAACTAAATATGTTCGATCGCCATTTTATACGTGACACACCCAAGATAATTAGGATAATTTAGGAGCAATTCTTGGATGAAATGCCTTTTGACTGATATTAGTATTTTCTATGTAATTAGTTGATGGCAGCAAGCAGTGTTATTTGTGATCTTAAGTGTAAACTGGACAATGTATGGACTTCCTGGGAACGAGACACCAGCAGTAAGAGTTCTGCGAGCATTCATTTTTGCAGACAAACTAACTTTTTTTTATTTTATTTTTTTTATTGGATTCTGTGTTCTTTAACTTTTTCATGTACACTGTTACATGAAATGTTTTCATATTTCACATACATATATAACTGGAAGTAATTTTTCCTGACTGCAGTCAGTTTGATGCATGTTCATTATTCTAAATTCTTCTATTTTTCTTATACAACATTGCAATTACATTGCGATTGATGATTCTTATATCTTCGGATATTGACTTTTATGATTGTGTAAATGTTATGAAATTGTTTCATATTTCAATTTTGTATTTAACTAAAGTTCATTTTTATGATTAAGTCAGTTTTAAGCTGTTTCCTTATTGCATCTACATACTTTTTCTACTCTGCAATTACATTGCAAATGATGTTTTTAACTGATGATTCTTATATCTTCAGATATTGAGGTTTATGCCAATGTTATGCAATGCTTTCAGATTTTAAACTTGTATTCTTAAAGTAAATTTTTCTGACTGAAGACAGTGATGCATTTCCTGTTATATTTGATACATTTTCATAGAAATTGTCTTAATTCTGAGATGGGGAAAAAGGTGTCCAGTGACATTTATACTATTCTTTTTTTTTTTTTTTCAATATCGTCCCTTTTAAATTTGATGCATTCAAAATTTGTATAAGTATTGCTGTAGATTCATTGATCATTCATTCATTCGTTCATTTTCTACTTTTAAAATAATTCAAAATTTCTGTTTTTTTTTTTTTTACTAGAAAATTAGGCATTTTTTGCATATTAATGAGGTTTATTATACCAAATATTACAAAATTTTTTGCAAAATATATGTTAATATGTTGTAAACAAGTGAAAAAAAAAAGGCTATCATATATACTTAATTTTTTATAAACAGTCAAGACAGACAAGGGGGGGCACGGTGGCTTAGTGGTTAGCACATTCGCCTCACACCTCCAGGGTTGGGGGTTCGATTCCCGCCTCCGCCTTGTGTGGGTGGAGTTTGCATGTTCTCCCCAAACACACAGTTAACAACTCACATGTATCACCTTCTATAAATGTGTATATGTCTGCATATTGATCCAAAACTTTAAGAAAATCTAATGGATCTTGTTTGACAGGATCAAATTTCCCAATACTTTTAATCACAGTTTCTCATTGGGATTAAACCCTCTGACCATAGTAGAGGTCATTGGTTCCTCTGCTCCTTCACTAGCATGCATAGTTGTAGTTGAGTGAATTGGATGAAACAGGGAATCTAACTGTACTGTACAGTCAGAGTATTGATTACTGACCCACTGAGACTCTCTTTCCGAGTTCTTTTCTAGCATTTCAGGAACTTGATTACATAACATGCCACATACAGATGTCGTACTGGTGCTTGTCTTAGTTGTGCCATTTTTATCAGAAATTGACAAGCAGACTTTGCTTCTTCCAAATCTTTAAACAATAGATGAATTAAGCATGCTATTGTTAGTTCTAAGGAATGCAATCTCATTCTGAATCCTAACCTTTTCTTTTTCAGAGCCTTTCACTAGTCTGGTAATCTCGTTTAGAGATTATCACTTCATCTAGTCTAGAACGCAGTTGCTCATTTTCAGCCTTTAATGCATTTGGAGTCTTCCTTGTGACTTTGTATGATGCAAGAACTTCTTGCAGTGCATTGCAGCACTAGATGACACTGTGCATGTACTAGAGCACAAGATTATGGAAAGTATTATGTGTATGCCTGACTAAAGAAATACGTTTTTAATCTACATTTAAACTGGGAAAGTGTGTCTGAGCCCCGAACACTGGAAGATCAAAGTTCCAAAGATTTTGAGCTAAATACAAAAATGCTCTGCTGCCTTTAGTAGACTTTGACATTCTGGGAACTAAAAGAAGTCCTGAGTTTTGTGATCTCAGAGAGCGTGAAGGATTGTAGCGTGTTAGAAGACTCATTAGATACATGTGAGCTAAACTATTAAGAGCCTTGGATGCAGGTAGCAGCAGTTTGTAATCAGAATTTAACAACATAACGTTACAGGTCATTCAATGTTTTATCTCTTTATTGCACTCAGTTAATTTAGCCAATTTATAATTCATCTGGTTTTGATGAGATATATAACTGGGTATCGTCAGCATAACAGTGGAAACTAATCCCATGCCTTCTAATGAGGCATGTATATCGAGAAAAGCAGAGGTCCAAGAACTGATCCTTGAGGGACCCCATAATTAACTAAATGCCAATAAACTGGAAGATTCACCATGGTAGAATCTAAACCAACTTAAAGCCTGTCCCTGAATACCTGTGTAATTTTGTAAGCATTCTAGGAGAATGTTGTGATCTATAGTGTCGAATGCAGCACTAAGGTCAAGTAGAACTAATAGTGACATGCAGTCTTGGTCCAAAACTATGAACAGGTAAATTGTAACTTTAACAAGTGCAGTTTCTGTGATATGATGGGGCCTGAAACCTGACTGAAACTCTTTAAAGATATTGTTCTCCTGTAAGAAGGAGCTTCCAATATATTGGAAACAAGACAAGGTCAAATTGACTCAGTGCTCCAAATTTGTATAGGAGGACAATAGGAGGGTTAAACAGTAGACAGTACCCTGGTTACACAATAATCAGTAATGTGACCCAATCATCAACTCTAAAAACAAAGATGTTGTGTCTTCACAGTTAATAAATGGCAGAGAAGGTGGATGTATACTATAACTGCACACGGGTGAGGTCTGGGGGTCACGTATGAGTGTGGGATCACTGTGTTTATGTGTAAAGGAGTAAGAGGTGAAAATGCACTGAACCTTTTCCATGTAGGCATGGAGCACAGTGTCAGGTTGTAGAGATCCTCCTCTGATCTTATGACAGATCAGCCAGTAGGAGAGTCACGATGGAGCTCAAATCAACACCAGTGTTCTGCAAACACAAGACTATTGTTGACGGCTTTCTCTGCCTGTCCGACCTCCTTCTCTCTCTTCTCTCTGGCTCTCTGCAGTTTCCTCTTCACCTTCTGTTGTTCTCTCCATTTAAGCAGCAAAACACTGACACCGGCAGAACAGAGCAGAGCCACTGCTACACTCTTCCACTCACCATCCATGTCTCAGCACATTTCCTACCTGTTCCTCCTGCTACACTCACTATTAACCACAAACACACACACACACACACACACACACACAGAGCGATCCAACATGCCCTCCCAAAGTCTTCACAAGAGTTGGCTCTTTTATATATCATTCTCATTTCTCGTACAGCTTTTTAAACTTATACAGGGATTAATTTAAAATCTTTAATTCATAAATTTCTGTAAATCATGACAGCCTGTTGTTAAATGATGGTACACATTCTGACCAAAATGCATGTTTTTCTAACTGTGCCAGATTTGCTGTGTGGGTTGGTGAAATATAACAGGCAATGAGTTACACAGATTATTAAGCTCCTTCCTCAGTCTGTTTACTGTAGCTTGTAACAGGTTTAAATTGGCTTTGGGGACTGTTTTCTTAAGGGAAAATTTGCATTCATTTGATATATGTCCCAATTTGCCACATGAATAACACACCAGGAGGTTATCAGGGTATCAGGGGTTGTCTCTCCTTCTATCTCCAGCATAGTTCTCCTTTTCAAGGAAACCTGTCTGGCTCTATTCTTACACCTACTGCAGACACAGGGTGGGATCTCTTTGAGTTAGTATTGCTGTTGAAAAGCATCATTTTAGCAATTATGTCATTACATTCAGAGAGATGGGTTAAAAACATTGACACAGCACAACAGATGAGTGGTTCACATTTGTTAATCAAAGCATATTCAAAACTGACACCAATTGGAATGATGTCAGGTTTTCCACTGAAAATGGCATGGGGTGCTCCCCGTTCCTCATGTGCACATCAGATATTCTATCCCGGTTAACTGACATTACACCTAGGACTTCAAGCAGTGCCTGTTTCCTCTCTAACTTATTGGCAGTTCTAGTTTTGACTTTCTGATTTAACACTCCAGACAGTGTCAGGCAAACACACAGTTAACAACACACATGTATCACCTTCTGTAAATGTGTATATGACTGCATATTGATCCACACAGAGCGATCCAACATGCCCTCCCAATGCTCTTTTATGTATCATTCTCATTTCTCGTACAGCTTTTTAAACTTATACAGGGATTAATTTTAAATCTTTAATTCATAAATTTCTGTAAATCATGACAGCCTGTTGTTAAAATTGCCATACAAATATTTATATTTTACACACAAACTGAATGAAAGACATTCACTCACTCTCATTCATTTTCTACCGCTTATCCGAACGTCACGGGGAGCCTGTGCCTATCATCAGGCACAAGCTCACTCATCACAACTTTTTACTATATTTTTCCTATATAAATACTGGCAAATAAAGTAAAACTTGATCTGTGCGTAAAACTTAACCTTGAGGCACAACACCGATCAAGAACTTCTGAGGGGCATATACTCGCTTCTTTTTAGATTTGCTTCCCTCTCCCTCTCTGTCAGTATCTTCATCTGACATGATGTGTATTACTAACTGCAAGGCACACACAACACACACATTATCATCATTCTCATGTTTTTCATAATAGGTTTCCATGCGCATTTGCGTGAAAACACTTTGTACATTATTATGTTTTAAGGCACAAATGGCATGTAAGAAGATTTGCATTTTACAGTACTGATGTACAAAATGTACAATAACAATACTTGGCTGCTACTAAAATAAAGAGTATAACGTTATGTGCATGATCACTTGTGTATAATATCTGCATACTATTTTAACAACTCTATGTATTGCCATAAATTAGATCTAATGAACTAAACAGTAACTTCATATCTGACAACACATACGTGTTAATTTTCTCAGCAATAATGCAAGACTCTAGACTTCACTATGGTTTTGACTGGCTGATCATATAATAATACCTCCCTCATCATTTCTACTTTCTGCTTCTATTTCCCTGCTTTTCACAAAAAAAAATCTGATGTCCATCAGATGTGATCTACAGGAGCCAGTAACAATCGAGTCAGAATACGATTGATATTTAAAAAATGACATTAGTTTCGTCATGTTATAGATATATAAATACTGGCAAATAAAGTAAAACTTGATCTGTGCGTAAAACTTAACCTTGAGGCACAACACCGGACACTTGGGCACATGCCCCAGTAAAGTAGTCTAACGATGCCTGTGGTTCGGCAGGCTTATTAAATTGGATGAAATTCACAATTCTGGCCATTTACCTTTGAAACGTTAAGTCCTCACTTGTAAAAAAAACAGTCACTGTAAGAAGAATTGAAGAAGGACAGAGACAGATGCAAACCACATCGTTTTGACGGCTCTCCGCTTGTAGCGTTGAAGAGTTTTAAACTGGCGCTATGATTGGTCCAATTATTATTTTCCCAGGTTGTTTCCCAATGCGGTTACACCCATAGGCACATTGCCTGGTGCGCAAATGCACAGACATTCATTCATTCATTCATTTTCTACCGCTTTATCCGAACTTCTCGGCTCACGGGGAGCCTGTGCCTATCTCAGGCGTCATCGGGCATCAAGGCAGGATACACCCTGGAAGGAGTGCCAACCCATCGCAGGGCACACACACTCTCATTCACACACTACGGACAATTTTCCAGAGATGCCAATTAACCTACCATGCATGTCTTTGGACTGGGGGTGGAAACCGGAGTACCCGGAGGAAACCCCCGAGGTACGGGGAGAACATGCAAACTCCACACACACAAGGCGGAGGTGGGAATCGAACTCCCAACCCATGAGGTGCACTCTAAAAATAAAACGCTGGCTCGACTTAACAAAATTAAGGTAACAATTTGCATGCATCTTTTTAAGTAGCTTCAACTCAGTCATTATTAAGTAGATATCATGAACCTTTTATAGTTAGACTAACCCAATTTGTTTAGTACAACCAACATGATTTGACTTAACCTCTAAGAACTTAATTAAGTTGAAACAACTTAATTTTAATTTCAAAGTTTTGGTGATATTAAGTGGTCAAATTACATAATTTAAGCTATTCTAACTTCTTTATTTTGATTTCATTCTACTTAGATATGTCCATGCAAATTGTTACCTTAATTTTTTTGAGTATAGGTAACTTATTTCACTTCAGTCAGGAGAAATAACACAACAATTCCAGTTTTATGACGAAACTGGTTTATTATAAAACCAATGTCAACTTATGTACAAGAAGGTTTTAACAATGCTTTGACAAAAAGATAATTATCCAGGACTAAAGTATTTTTTTCAAGTAAAGTCAAGTAAAGAATGAAGTATTTTTCTGGTAGGTACATATCAGAAAAAAATAAAATAAAAAAATAATAAATAACAGGGAACGTGAAAAATGAATTCCTACAACAGACACAATTGCCAGCTTATTGGGTCCACCTAGCTGAAACTAAAAGTTTTCTTCCTTTTTTTTATATTATTGCAAAGTATTAAATTTTACCTTCATCACATAAACTACGGCCGCCATAAAGTCTCAAACAAATACAACACTGTAACATACATGTAAAAAATTGTCAAAATTACAGCTTCTGTATGTGTATGCACAACAAAACTTTTACATGTAACATTTCAGGAATACAACAGTTTATTGTTTAAAGACATTACCTTCGGCCTAGCTTTCAGACCATCCAGCTCAAGAATTATTTTCTGAAACACCTCAAAAGTATTTTTTATTTCCTTTGGGTAGCTGAGGTTGAGAGCATATACCAGCCCTAGCAGGGCACAGGCTCTGGATACATCCAGGTCTTGCAGGACTTCCGTTCCCTCATTAATAATACTGGCGTTGGCTGGGTCAAAATTTGTGGCACCTCATCATCCTAAGTAGATCAAAATCAATGTCAGTGTTTTAAGTCAAGGAAAGGAACAGGACATTAGACACATGAGTTAAATCTTAGGAGTTAAAACTTACTACACATGAAAAATTGCAAACTTAAAGAAATGTCAGCTGCCTAACCATCAAACATAATGCTGCAGATTGTATATGAAAGAAAAATAAAAACACAATATGTTGTAATGGCAAATTTACAAAAAGCTCAAGGTTTACAAGGTTACAAGATGGATCAACTGTGAAAACGTCACGGCAGATAAAGATGGCGTGCACACACTGTCATGTTAGGTATTGTGCTTAAATTAACTTGCTTATTAGTTAACTATTTAACTTGTTACAGGTTTATGTATGTCTGTGTGCAGGTATGTATATGTATGTATACATACTGTGTGTGTGTGTGTGTGTGTGTGTGTGTGTGTGTGTGTGTGTGTGTGTGTGTGTGTGTGTGTGTAAGTCTTAATCAACCCAGAGTAAACTTTAAATTCGGACGACACTAAACATGTTCGATATCAATTAACATCATTTAGCTGCCACTGTAAAACAAAACATAAAGCCTTTTTTGAACACACTAGCTAGCTAAACGTCTATTAACTTTAGAATCGATGAATTAGCTTAGGTCAAACTGTCTTTTCAGTTTAGTGTGTGACAACAACGATTTATTTAAGTAAAGTTTGCCGCATTCATTTTGTTTCATATTTAGGTTTATATGTATTTTGTCCACCGTGGAGGAAAGCTGATTTTGAGGAAAACGCGGTTGTAGCCGCCTCACTACATTACTACGAGAGAAAAGAGGTGTAGCGTTTAGCTCAGGAGTTATTGACTCGCAAAACTCGAATCTGCGGACTTTACTTAAGTCAAAGATTTTTTTGCATACAGTTGGTAGCTGCTGAGATTAAAACAAAGCAAAAATATTAACTTACCTATATAGCCTGTTTCTCCGGCTCCTAGTAGTCCTTCTCTGGCAGCAAAACACGTCCGAACAAATTCCGCCTTTACTCAGCTTTTAAAGGATGCTCACTAGATATACAAGTTTCACTAACTTAATATTTTTCTGTTGTTACGAGAAGGTAAAAGTGTGTGTTCAAAATCGATATATAATTAAGACAGTATTCTTTATTTTAATTTTGAAAGACTTATTAAAATGAGTTATCAACTCACCAATACAAGTACATATTACAAACTTAAGTATTTTATGCTGAAAATATTGTTTATTTTAAGTTTTACAAACTAACCACATGAATCATTAACATCTGCATTTTGGTTTCATCACACGAGTCGCTTCTGTTTATATGAAACATTTACACACGATTTTACTGAAATATCTGTTTTGTTTTGTTTTGTTTTGTTTTGTAATATCCGTCTCCACAAATTTGTTCTTGTGGTCGCAGTTGTGTAGGAATTAATTATGATGCTGTAGAACAACAAATCCCAAAATAAAAAAAGTCTCAAACGATTTTTCGGACCTCCGACATTTCACGTTACCTGCCACTTCTAGTTAGTTCCTGTTTAACGTGCAAAACTAGAAGAAAAACTATTCACCATGAGCTGTAAAACATAAGCTTGTTTTAATGCTTTAGAGACATTAAGGAGAATTTTTTTTCAGGATAGTTATACATGGCTTGATTAAAATAATAGCGCAAAAAAAAAACAATATTCATAGTGAATATTCACGTTTTAATAATAAAAAAAGACTCAATGAGAGGTAAATTTCATCTGTTCTGATCTGCTAATGAGGATCAATAAGGGAATAAAAAGTAAAAGGTGTTGGACCATCAAACACACACCATTTACACATCAACAGCTCTGTACTGGAATTTGTTACACCATATTAAATCTTAACTCCAGAGGTTGTTCTGTCTTTAACAACAGTGACAGGTTTATATTAACGCATACTGTATGTTTTGTTCTATAATAACAGCTCATTTTCCTGGACCTGTACAGAGGGTGAACTACACGATCAAATAATCAGTTAAATAAATCATAAACATGAAAGCAGACTGGATAAACGTTGATTTCTTTCTTTCTTTCTTTCTTTCTTTTTTTGTAAAAAGACTTTAGTTTATGCAAGGGTCAGTTTTTATTTATTATTAACAAGTTAAGCAGATATACTGTAGCTTCACAGATAACACCACAAGGTTGTCTACACATACACTGTTGGTGGTGGGTCATGGGTTAAGCTGTTCTGCCAAGCTGAGAACAGGCCCTAGACTAAGACCCTTAGTGGTGTGTTTTTGAGTGCTTGTTCTCCGCACAGAGCTTTTCCACTTCTCTCATAAGCCGTAAACACATCTCTTCCTGCCAGGGTCGAGCCACACACTGCACCGCTACCGGCAGACCCACACCGCCTCGTATGGCCTGTAAAACACACACACACACACACACACACACACACACACACACACACACACACACAAAATTATACACGTTCCTATCTATTCACTGCTAGCAAGAACTTTTATTATCTCCATTTACAGCATCCTTATCCAGAGAGACTAGTTTTTCAGGAATAAACTATGGATTTTTATAGTTTATAATTAATAAACAAAGTTTTAATCCAAGTGTGTGGTGAAGAGGTACAGTAGGTCTTTAGACTTTGTTTATAGAACGTCAGCTGTTCAATTCCTCAAATCCTGACAGATGGTGGATCCAGACCATGTTAGAGCAGAGAGTGATAACAGATTCAAGTTAGATGATGTAGTATACCAATGGGGTGATTTTGGAGAACTCGGGGAGGTTGAGAATAAATTCTGCAGCTGCATAATGGATTGGCAATTAGGACGACTGGATTCTTTATGTTACATGGATGAGCATGTTTACTTCTACTGTTTAAACACAGAAGGCTGCTTAATAGCACACTGAAATTAGCATGACAATGCTCCTGTGCACAAAGCACACAGCTCCACGAAGACATGCTGTGGAGGTTAAAGTTGGTGTGGAAGAACTAGAGTGTCCTGACCAGAGCCCTGACTCGGACTTTTCCCCAGTGAACATCTTTAGGATGAACTGGAACCAACATCTCCAAACATCAGTCTGATCTCACTAGTGGTTTTATTGAACATGTGAATGAACCCAAATCCTCACAGCCACACCCCAACTTCTAGTGGAAAGCTTCAGTTCAGTTGAGATCAGAAGAGACTATTATAAAAGCAAAGGAGGAAAAAATCTAGAGAAATATATTCAACGAGCAAATATGGTTGTGATATTCAGGGGTGCACAAACTTTTATCACGAGAGGTCAAGGTGCACATCAGTTTTGCTCGGTGGTTAAGGCACTCGCCTACTAATTTGAAATTCCACATGCACCAAATTACTACTTTTGGGCCCTTGAGCAAGATGCTTAAGCCTCAATGTCTCAGGAGTCAAATAAGTAAAAAAAATCTTAATTTAAAATCCACTGAATTAAAAAAAGTAAAAAAGAAACATGTCAGTGTGTAAGCAACATTAAACATCATAATCGATTACATCTTGTGTCTGTTTGCGTTTCTATGTGTGTGTGTGTTGCCTCCTTAATTGGTGAACTTTATCTATTCACAAATCTTCCTGAACATTACACACGTGTGAGAATCCTAAAAATGACAAGTTTGCAGTTGATTAAAGTTGATTAAAAAAACGTTGACATGCTGCCACCTTGTGGGCAAGAGTCAATATATTAACTGGCTATAAACTACTGCATTAAAACTACTTGTGTGTTCTACTGCACAACCTCTGTGGTTTATTCCTTTTCCTGTCCCGGTGGTTTCCGGTCTCCGTAGTTTATTTATTACCGATCTCTGTAGTTTTTTTGCTTCCTGTCTCCGTAGTTTCCTGGGTTCTGTAGGTTTTTGTTGTTGTTGTTGTTTCAGTTTTTGGTCTCTGTAGTTTACTAATCTCATGACTCCGTAATTTCTCAGTTCCTCGTCACCATATTTTCGTAATTTCCACCCCTGTTGTTTCATGTACACAAGTACTTTGACGTACATACTGCCTAATACTAGCAGATGCAATGTTTTGTTCCTGTGTAGTGTATTTATCCTGTATGTGTGTTTCCCAGTCTCCATAGTGTCCGTAGGCTTCCAGTCTCCATAGTGTCCGTAGGCTCCCAGTCTCCATAGTGTCCGTAGGCTCCCAGTCTCCATAGTGTCCGTAGGCTCCCAGTCTCCATAGTGTCCGTAGGCTCCCAGTCTCCATAGTGTCCGTAGGCTCCCAGTCTCCATAGTGTCCGTAGGCTCCCAGTCTCCATAGGCTCCCAGTCCCCGTAGGCTCCCAGTCTCCATAGTGTCCGTAGGCTCCCAGTCCCCGTAGGCTCCCAGTCTCCATAGTGTCCGTAGGCTCCCAGTCCCCGTAGGCTCCCAGTCTCCACAGTGTCCGTAGGCTCCCAGTCTCCATAGGCTCCCAGTCTCCATAGTGTCCGTAGGCTCCCAGTCCCCGTAGTTTATTGGCTTCCTGTCTCCGTAGTGTCTGCCACAATTTTCCGAGGATTCTGTCCCTATAGTTTCTTAGTTTCATGCACACAAGTACTTTGACACACAAGCTGCTTACTCAAACAGTGCTTCCTTCCTGTGTAATTCATTTATCCTGCATATCTGCATCTAAACCCAGTTAGTTTCCTGTCTCTAGTTTCTTAGTCACCTTGATAAAGGTCTTGTCCCAGACGTCTCCGTAGTTCCCAGTGTAGTGTTTTAGCTCTTCTTCATCCTCATCCGTGACCACGGTGACAGGAACGACTCCAACAGGGAAGTTGAGCACGTTGTACAAAGCGGTGTAAGTCAGAGCACCTGAACACACACACACACACACACGCGCGCGCGCACACACACACACGCACACAAGCCAGATGAATGCACAACAAAATCGCTTACTGAATTTTTTTAAAGTTAAAGTTCAGTGTAAAAGTTAAACCTAAAATTCACACCAATACAACCAGTTGATGGTCAGAGTCCATCTGATGAAGTGATTTATTTACTACCCTGAGCTCTAAATAAGGCAGAGATCAATACGTTACTGCTTAGTTTTCCGGTGTAGTTGAAGTTATAAGCTGGTCCCAGCATGGGGCAGAGGAGGACATCCAGCTCCAGCTTCTCCCACTGAGACAACGTCTCCTGGATATAAACCTACAAACACAAACAACAAGATTTAATGTTTGGTCTAAGCGATGTACAGACGTACAGTACTGATACATACATTCAGGCATGTACCTCAACTGCTTTGTGCTGTTTCCACAGATCGACTGGAGAGCTACACACACACACACACACACACACACACACACACACACACACACACACACACACACACACACACACACACACACACACACAAGACAAGGAAAGAAACAAAGGGGGTTTTTACACCTGGTCACTTCCTGCATTTTCTGTGATCTGATAGCTATCTGATGGTAAAAAGACCAGGTCTAAATGCCATCCGAAACGTTTTGGAGACGGATATAAACCCGATGGTACAAACCCCTTCAGGAGGAGGTCTGGGACGTGTTTCAGATGAAACTGGACAGGTGTAAATGCATGTGGTTGTTCAAGCCACATACGTCAGCGCTATACTCCTCCCAAACGGAAGTACGTCACTCGCAGGTGACTCACGAGTCGTGCATCGCGGCAGAAACAAATATGTTTTCCCACCAGCGCTGACTCCGATCTTTCACCCAGGTGTCTCATTGGGGCTTAAAATGCACTGCTGCAGCCAGCAAAAATGCAGCAAACAGTAAATGCTATTTTTTGTAGCGACCGCATACACCAAAGCGTGTTCCATTACAATTACCCCGGAAATGAGGTAAAATATATTAGCATTTTGGGCGGGAGTAGAAAGATCGGATCGATATCCGATTCGCCGAGACGCGTTTATGTGGCCTAATGTAAATGGAACAGTTTTAACGAATAAGATAGCTATCGGATCAGAGACAACACACGAAGTGACCGGGTGTAAAAAGGCCCAAAAAGTCACACACTGTGCTGCATCAGAAGTCATTAAGTAGATTCTGTTCCGCTACGTCATTATCAAATTATCAAAGGAATCAGTTCACATTAAGACATGTGATATAAGATATTTTTAATACTTTTTAGTGAACATCATATTTCTTTGACGTACCATGAATCAACAGGTGTAGTTACAGGAAGCGGATCACTCTTACCTGACTCCACAGGTGGCGTTCATAAGTGCAGCAATGCGTGGATACTGAGGGGAAGAAAAAACACCCAAATTTATGTTATTACTACAAGTACGATCTAAAAACAGTTAAAAAATAATGTCTAAATCTGTACTGCATCGAATTTCTATAGAGTTAGAATTACACTCAAGAAAATTCAATCACATTAGTTATGATTAAAGTAAATTTAAGAAAAATGACACAGGAAAAGGAAGAAATAAGTAAAATGTTCTTGAAATGAAATGTACAAGACAAGATTTTTTAACAATGACATTTTTAAAACTGAATAT
Source organism: Tachysurus fulvidraco (assembly GCF_022655615.1). Lineage (NCBI taxonomy): Eukaryota > Metazoa > Chordata > Actinopteri > Siluriformes > Bagridae > Tachysurus > Tachysurus fulvidraco. The sequence goes on from NC_062522.1 coordinate 4,501,728, forward strand.
AAATAATATTTTATAAATCAATTGGTATAGTATAGTTTTTAATTTTTATTTATTTTTTTTATTCTTAAGTATAATCTTAAATCCAAGTTATTATTTGTTAGAGTTTGGATTTGTCACAATAAGGTCCAGAGATTTGTATTTAGATCCCAAATAAATCTGGGTTGCAGCTTTGTGGAAACAGTTGTGTGGTCTGAGGACGTGATGTAGACGATTTTTAAGAAATGACTCCGTAAATAAAATCATGTGAAAAGTAGAAAATAAATAATTAATATGGTAGCAGTGACAACACAAAGGGACTCCATTTACAGCATTTAGCAGACACTCTTATCCAGAATGACTTAATTTTTTTTTTTTTTAGTTTTTCAGTTTATACACCTGAGCAATTGAGGGTTAAGGGCCTTGCTCAGGGGCCCCGCAGTGGCAACTTGGTAGACCTGGGATTCAATGACCTTCCAATCAGTAGTCAAACACCTTATCCACTGAGCTACCGCATCCCACGTGTAAATAGATATACATATCAAAGTCCTACAGAAAATAAATAATAAAAATAACAAAATAATGTTTTGAAAAGTAAATAATGATAGAAAAAAACATATAACAACAATAATAACAACAACAATAAGAAGAAGGTAATTATTATTATTATTATTATTATTATTATTATTATTAATAATAATAATAATAATAATAATAATAATAATAATAATAATAATAATAATAATAATAATTCTTATTTATTAGTATTTATTGTTATTTATTATTATTATTATTAAAACAGACAACTATTTTTAAAATTATAATATAAAACATATAACATTAAAAACATCACACAACAAAACTATTATTAGCATTTAAAAATATATTAATCATCATTTACTTAAAATAAATAAATAAATAAATAAATAAACAAATAAGTAAGTAAAGAAACAAACAAACAAACAAATAAATAAATAAATAAATAGGGGATACCAGTACCATCTGTTTTATGTTGTCAGTATTAACATGAACACATTATTAATCTTTATATTATTCTTCATAATAACCTTTTGTTCTATGTTTATGTTCTAATAAAGCTGCTTTGAGACAATGTCACTTGTAAAAAGCGGTATACAAATAAACTTGAATTGAATTGAATTATCACATAATAACTTCATTACAAATTGGAAAAAGGAAAACTGATAAGAACATTTTTCAATCTCTCAGAGTGTCAGTGATTATAAATCAATTATTACTGAAGACAACTGATGTGTAAATATCGTATCGTCACTTCACAAAGCGAAATTTTATTATATTGTTCAGAAGCCTGATGTTCAAAGTAAATGAAACTCACAATAGGTCGAAGGAGCAGAGAGATCATTTTCTTCATAAACACTGGACGACCGTAGTGTGAAGCCTGATGCTGTAGACACGGATCGACAGGACCATGCTTACTGAAAACACACAGCGGCCTCAAAGTTCACAGATCGCTTTAAACTCTAATGAGGTGATATAATTATAATGACTTACAGGTGCTCTAAAAGAGTAGCACCTCCATCTGCCAGGTTTCCCCTCGCAACATACTCGGTGAAGGCAGTGAACATGTGAGGAGGTTTGAATGGAATTAGCTATCGTGTAGAGAAAGGAAGATACAACACACACACAAACACACATGGTCATAGATGGATATATTTATGTAAGCCGTTAAAAACCATTCGTATCTAAATACTCTGAAATTAGGGACATCAAATGGGCTTCCATCCTTTAGCTCCAGTGATATAGATGAGGCTCGAGCACTAATACCGTGTGTCCTGCTTGTTCCAGGAGCTCTCTGGTCTCTCGTAGAGCTCTGCTCATGCTCGGAGACGGCTGAAAGTACCCGTCGTTCTCATAGTAACCGATCCTCAGGGGCTCCGAGCTCTCGTATACCTTTCATAAAGAAAAAACGATTAAGTACCAAGAGACACGACACACGACACTGAAGTACCGAAGAGACCCGTGTGTGGTACCTGCTGGTTGAACGGTATCGGAGGAACCGTAGGGTCCAGAGTGAACATGTCGGTGCAGAGTAAAGCTCTCATACACAGAGCCAGACTCTCCACATCACGGGCCATGGGACCAACAGCTGACAGGGCTGGAAACAAACACATTTGTTAGCTCCTACTCTCAAAATCTATTCTATTTGAATTAGTGGAACTGTGCTTTACCTGTTTTTCCACCTTTTACACATGAAGAGAGTCCACGCAGGCTGCATGGAAAGAAACTTGAGAACTTAAAAAACTAGATACATCAAAACATTACCATGGTATTATGAATTTTAGTAAGACTTTCATATCAAATCATGTTCTTGTAAGGCATAATGCATTTTAACTGGGTCAACTAAGATGCTGACTGCCTGCTGAATAAGCAGATTAAACATCCACAGGCTAGTCAGCTATCACATTAATAGTTAATCAGTTAAAATCTTTGTTAAATCAAATAAGGACTGTGTTTACCTCCTGTATAAAAATGCTGAAGAGAATGTGTCTATTATAACAATATTGTATTAATACAATTAAATTAATACAAATAAAACACCTTATCCTGTTGTTTGTGGGTTTTAAGCCGCAGATGCCACAGAAGGCTGCTGGGATGCGGATGCTTCCTCCGATGTCGGATCCCAGCCCCAGAATAGATCCTCCTCCAGCGATCAGAGCACCTTCACCACCCGAAGAGCCTCCACAGGTCTTCTGGAGGTTGCAGGGGTTCACCGTCCTCCCGTATATGGGGTTACTGCATTCATAGCTAGAATAAAAAACATACAACGGTGGGTTCTTGAATTCGCAGGTCAAAATGCACCTGGATTGCAAAAATAAATGAATAAACAAAAGGACCCACTAGCAGAATTAGATTTATTTAGAAAATAATTTGAGAGAAAAAAAATACGCAGGCAACATTAAAATAGACCTCTCAAAAATTAGAAGATAACTGGCGTTAGACTGCATGTCACGCAGCATAGAAGAGCCTCCTGAGCTGCAGAAAATGTCTTAGTGCTGCTAAATAAGAGTCTTAAAATATGGCAGCAAAATTAACTAGAATTAAACCACCACAGAAACATGCACACCATCTAAATGTATCTGCGATCATTTTATGAATTATTTTAATGGCAAAATGAAAATAATTCAGACCATAAATATAAAAGCAGAGACTGATTTCATTTCACTAATTTCTTCTTCAACCTGTGTATTAGATTCTTTACCTACATGTTTCTTCAAACAGATAATAACAGAAGCGAGTGAATTTCTCCCAAAAACAATCAGTTCTTGTCAGGGACGCGGGGATAAAATAGACCAGAATGCAGGATAGCGTAAAATAAACAGGTTTAATAAATAAAAAACACAGAACAGAGACACCGACTAGACACAAGACAACATCAGGACAACGACAGAGGATTCTGCACTGCTTAAGGCAACGCGGCTCAACTAAATACTAATAACAATTAGACACATGAGGAACAGGTGTGCAGAGGTGGGGAGGACAAGACAAGGGCGGGGCACAGAACATAAACAGATGCTCATGGCCAAAGTCTGGGCTGAGACCTGACAGTTCTTCCATTAGGAATGTCTCTGTACTTGGCTTTAGCACTATTCAGACGGGACTAGTTCTACGTGGGGACGTGGAGTAATGCAATTTTACCTCAGGACGTCTGTAATATTAATTGGCCAATTCGCACGGGACAAGACATCTCAGTAATACTAGCAGAAGTGGGAGGGGTAACTCGCTTTACGCACCACAGTAACTTCCTTGTCGTCATGTGCATATGACGTTGCTTCCTGTTATCACATCTGCAAACAGACAACATGGTGCCTCCATGCTTGAAAAACATGCCAAAAACTACTTTTAAACAGGAAATGACGGAATTTTACCGTACAGTCTTTTCGTACGGGATCAGTATTACCTGAGGTAATTTTTCCGGACCTTTTTACAGAAGGTAAAAGTCGACGTAATCTTTACTGACATTGTCCGTAATGATTACCGAGATGGCACATTCGGACGGGACTAAAATCACCAAGAAGCTCTGGTAATAATTACTTTACCCCCACGTCCCCACGTAAAACTAATCCCGCCCGAATAGGGCTTTTGTCAAGCCAGGATTAAAAAACTCGACCTCCATTCCTGTCTATAGGCCAAGATCAAGTCTTCCCTTTATCTTCATGATCCTAGAGCAGGTTGTAGCACAGCAGTTATGCTCATACGTACACAGCAATAACATTCACAAGGTCAGGATTGAGGCCTCATCTTGGCACCGAGACAGCGCTGGTTACTATTGGCTTCTCATCCAGAGTTGAGCCTCCTTACTGGTCTTGTGAACTAAGTGCAAAAGAAGCACTTGTACTTGAACAACATGCAGTTAAAAGTAAGCTTTTTGATTACAGAGTAGCTCTGGATGGCCTTTCTGTTTTATCATGTGCAGCAGTAGAAGATCTTGGTGTGATTATTGACTTTGTTTTATTTAAAGCTTCACTAGATCATATAACTAGATATCATAGCCTTCTTTCAATCCCCAAATACTGATAAGAAATATAATTTCACTATATGATGCAAAAAAAAAAACTAGTTCATGCATTCGTTACATACAGTATAGGTTGGATAATTGTAATTCTGTGCTGTCTAGAAATTCCAGCAGCTACACAAACAAGCTACAGTTCATCCTAGAGCCTTTACTAGAATACAGAATATATGACCTTATTGCTCCGATCCTACTCTGGCTATCTACACTGGGACCCAGTCATATTTAACATGGATTATAAAATACACACCACAGCACCTGAGAGATCTCTTGGTCTTTTATGATCTGTCTCCTATGCTGATATCATCTGCTATTTGTTGGTATGTTAAATACTGAAGGCTACAACAGTCGTATTTTTATAGCTCGTCTTTCAGACTCTCTGAATTCTAACTCTGAATGATTCCTACAAAACTAAAATGTCAAAGAAATAATTTTCTCAACACCGTACATGACTTCTACAATTTTCAACCACTCCCTCAGGCTGATTTAAAGGACAACAAATGGAGATGGAATATAAGCAGGCATGAGGTGATTAACTTTCTTCTCAGCCAGTCAAAGCTTATCACATAAGCAGTGCAGAAAGTGTTTTACAATAGGCAGGTCTTATCGTTAGCTAATTATTAACCTTTTCTCAATTTAAACCAGGTGTTATTTTTTTTAATTTGATATCACTTTGTCAAAATGAGATATAAAAAGACTAATGTTGTGTAAGTTGTAGCCAAAATGGAAAAAAAGGTCTAACTCGTGAGGCGAGAAGTGAGCAGGACTGCACTGAGCCTAACAGCTAACGGTTTTGCTGGCATTTGTAGGCAATTAAATTTAATATACTTTTATTTGTATAGTGCTTTTAACAATGGAAACTAGACTAAAAAGGGCTGTCAAGTATCACGCATTAACGTGACAGTCACTCATTTGGGTCTTTTGTCACGCTCCCACCACACACTGTATTTGTCACACAGAAGAACGTACTATTTGTCATATATTTAATATGCCGAAGCGCCCAATACGCATCAGTCCGCACCGCTGTCTCTATGGAACCGGGCAGGAACCAAGCGCATCTCCCCTGGAGTTCTTAGTCGAGCCTGACACTTATCAGCCAACCAAAAAAGAGGCTACACAACAGCCAATCAGAAAATAGCACTATTGTATCTGGGTAAGATTTAAGACGACAACCAATGAAAAAAAGAATATCCTGGAATTGTTCAGCATCATCCTCGTTCACCCACAGAGAAAACCACTGGAGCTGCAAGCATCACTTTGAGCACAGAGTAAGTCATGATCTCCTGTTTGACACAAACATTGACATTGTGACTGCTGTTAGAGACGTTTCCCAGATAATCAGCAGGAGTTTTTCATGAGTGTCTGTAACTTAGCCAACAGTTTTACAGCCTGTTCACTGACAACACCTGATCAGAACAAGTAGTCTAGGCCAGTGGTTCTCAAACTGGGGGCCCTGAGATGGTGCCAGGGGGCCCCGGTTCACTGACATCACCACCTGCTCAGAACAAGCAGCCTTAGTTTTAGTGCTTCCACATGCTAATGCTGATGCTGTCCTGTGATAAGTGTGTTCTTGTTTTCTTGTTTTTGTACCCTGTGTTTCTGCAAACATAAGCAGGATGGTAAGGCTTGCTGATAACGTAACCATAATCTTAAGGGAATAGAAAATGAGGATTCTCTGTCATGTAAAATTGTATTTCTGTGTTATATGTTATATGTCATCTTCTGATTTAATGTTATTGATTTGAATCTATCCTGTTCCTTTAGTGCTCTTGACCGGATGAAAAGACAAGATAGGTTGACCTGCTTGTGAGATTACTCGCAGGACACTCAGTTTCTCTTTGCTCATGTACAGGCTTTCTGACCTTCAATGCTTGGATGAGAGTTGTGAGGAAGCAGCATTCTAGCATACCCCTATCTATGTTGACAAATCTTGGCCTCCGCCTTATCTCATACACCATACTGCTTACTGTATTTCATTGCGTATATATTCTGTTCTGTCGCTCAGTTCTTTGAGCAGTTGTTTGGAATAAACCAGATTTGATTTCACTCGCGTGGTTTGTTCTCTCAGTACTCCGGAGCTCCTATTGTTTTGCAGAGGTAAAGAGACGCGGACAAGTGCGAGGAGGAATCTTTCTTACAGTCAGTTTGAACACTGGTTGAGGTTGGAGATGTCTCTCTTTCCTGTCTGGCCTGTCTTTAAAACTTGAGAACCTAAATGAGAGTTTACATTTATCCCTAATGAGTAAACTTAAGGTGACTGAGGCAATATAGTGTTGGATTTCTCTGAAATAAAACATGTAGAGAGTCTGTAGAGTGTTTCTTACTTGAGGAGACCCTGAGGGACGTTAGTTTTGATGAAGGGGATTGCACCCTGCTTCTTCAGTACCGAAACCACCACACTGTCCTTAATGACAGGATCATCAAGCTTAGTCAGTACACCACAGGTAGAGTCGTAACCCTGAGGACACACACACACACACGCACACACACACACAATGTCATACTGAAACATATGGAATAAAAACACTGTCAATAATAATCGTACGTAATTCAAAGCATTTGTGTGTAAATTTTAATTTTGCGGAGTCGGATCCCAAAATCTACGGCCACGACAGTTTACAGATACGAGATTTTGTGTGTTTGTTCAAATACGACTCCAAAATGTACGACTATGACAGTTTACACACACAACGCTTGTTTTCACAACACCTCTTTTTCACACATGAAAACGGTCTGCGAAACAACTGTCAAAAATACGTCATCACGTTCACAGGCATTACTATCCGAGGGAAGATGAATCGATTCCACGAAGTGCGCATGCGCCCCGCCCTCTTTTAAACCACTGCCGCCAAAATGGCGGATCAGCAGCCAAGCGCTCACTCATGTTGTATAGTCAGTGTTGTATAAAGTAGTAGAAAGCAATACTTGAGTAAAAGTACAAGTATGATACTAGAAAAAGACTTTGGTAGAAGTGAAAGTCACCTTTTAGAAAACTACTCAAGTAAAAGTCTTAAAGTATCTGATCTTTACTGTACTTAAGTATCAAAAGTCATTTTCTGATATTTAATGTTTTTATAAAAGTGTTTGAAGTAAAAGTAAAAAGTAAAATTTCAGTGATTTTCGGTAGGCATAAGATCAGGGGCGGTTCTAGGGTTTCATCTTTAGGGGCTTTATCCCTCAGTGAGAATTTAAAACAAGAAGAGTTTTATATCATATATTTTATGACTACATAGTAAGCCAAAAGTTATGGTGTTATTAAATGGCAAAAGTGGACACCAAAATTTTATGCATGATGTAATGATGCCAGTCTTGAATCAAATCAGTTCATGTACAGGTATGTGTGTATTCTCTACAAACAGTGTGTCCAATGATGCAGTCATTAATAAACTAATATTCACAAAGACCAAATCAATAAATGTTATTTTTATTTAGTATTGTTTGGATTGTTTGCATTAATATTTTGTTTGTGCTACAACTCTGGTAATAAGAATAGTGACATTTCACTGCTTTTGGTTGCTGTATTTGCAGTTTTCCGATTAACGTTATACATTAACGCCTCCAGCTCTGACTGCGCGTGCACGCTGCACGTACCTGTACCCGTACAGCGTGCGGAGCTGCGTAATGCAATCTAGGAGCAGTGATACACCAAACCTCCCTTATTGCAGTCACACACATTTCTTCTGATTTTATTTTGTAGTAACGAAGATGCTTAGTGGAAATATAACGGAGTAAAAGTATACATTTTATCTAGGAAATGTAGTGGAGGAAAAGTGAAAGTTGACATAAATTTAAATAGCGAAGTAAAGTACAGATACGTGACATTTCTACTTAAGTACAGTAACGAAGTATTTTTACTCCATTACATTACAACACTGCTCGTCGTCTCAGGTAAGTTGGTTTTTCCTTCCAAATTCGGACATGTTTAAGGGTTAGTTATCACTAATAACAGAGAGGAGTAATATTACAGAGATAGGTTAACTATAGTAAGTAAGATTAGCTCTCAGAGTAAGGTTACATTAGGTGCTTAAAGAATACAGCTGTTTAGGAGGTCATCACTGCAGTCTGTAGCGTGATGAGATAGGCCTACATAAAAGAATTAGCAATTTAAGTGTTAACTTACTAACAGCTGTGTACATGCACTGGAATACACAGGTCATGCAATATACGTGTTCACTGCTTACGTGTTAAAGTCATATTTTATTGTTTATCAGGTTCCAAAAGGTGACATCTTAAACTCAGCCCAGAATCTGGTGTCGATGCTGACCGACACCTTAAGTGTTGGACAACAGAAAATGGGGAACCAGTCCAATATCAGTGGACAGTCAGCACAAGAAAGAAGGTCCAAGTCAAATGGGCAGTCAGTGCAGCAGGAAATGGCTAGGTGTGAGGTGTGTGTGTCTTTTATGTAGGCCTATCTCATCACCCTACAGACTGCAGCGATGTGCCTCCTAAGCACCTAATGTAACCTTACTCTGAGAGCTAATCTTACTTACTATAGTTAACCTATAGCCTATCTGTAATATTACTCCTCTCTGTTATTAGTGATAACTAACCATTAAACATGTCCGAATTTGGAAGGAAAAACCAACTTACCTGAGACGTTGAGTGAGCGCTTGGCTGCTGATCCGCCATTTCGGCGCCAGTGGTTTAAAAGAGGGCGGGGCACATGCGCACTTCGAGAACGTGATGACGTATTTTTGACAGTTCGTGAACGTGATGACGTATTTTTGACAGTTGTTTCGCTGACCGTTTTCGCGTGTGAAAAAGAGGTGTTGTGAAAACAAGCATTGCTGAAGTTGTCTGAACCGATTCCTTCACTCGTTATCATATCATGTGATCTGTTCACCTGAGTCACCCTGTGTTACATAAATATACACACCTCACTGGTTTCGTAACTCCAATACAATATACAGTATAACTTAATATATGACTCTGATGTTAAAGATTAACCGAACTGATGCAGTGTTAATCAGTCCAACCAATGCATTACATTTCACAAAAGTGGAAAATGATCTGAATGTTAATGTTTGCCTTCTTCTCAAAGCACCATTTAAAAATATCTTTATCCCAGTCACACTGGGGTGGTGGTGGATCAAGTATTTAAGGCAATGGGTTGTAGATTGGTGTATTGGGGCTCAAGCCCCAGCACTGCTAGGCTACCACTGTTGGGCCCTTGAGCAAGGCCCTTAACTCTCTCTCTGCTCCAGGCTGTATCATGGCTGAGCCCAACCTCAAAAATTGGGAGATGGGAAGAAAGAGCGTATGTACAGTATATGTGACATGTATATGTGGCAAAATGAAGTCTTTTATTTCTTCACTGGCGCACAATCAGGGTAAAAAATAATGTGATGTTCTTATGAACTGCCTTTTGGTACCTGCTACATTTATATTTATTCATCATGTATGTCTGTGTTTAGAACTATCCTCTCTATAGCATCAATGAGATAAAGAAATGTAATGTGTTTAATCCATTCTTTCACACATACAATCACTATTTCTTCTCCTATCCATTGCACTAAGCTTACAAAACCAAACCTTAAGCATGCCAATGTCCATTTCCATGTTGTGTTTGACAGCGTTCCCTCCGTCAATACCTCATAATCCACGTTGTCCTTGATGCTGATGGGAATGCCATAAAGAAGGCCGTCTTTGTATGACTCGATGTCTTCCAGTTGTTTCAGACTCTCTGTGAGGACAGCAGTGCCACAGTTTAACTTCTTGTGCACCTCTATGGCCTGTAAAACACAACACAGGTTCCTGTTATACAATTCGTTCGCAAATGTTTAGTTATCAGGTTTCTCACATTGAAATTTCTACACAGTTGGAGCACTAGCTAAACAATGGGTTCATGCTAAATGCTCTATGCAGCGCAATAGCAAGAGAGCTGATAGAGTACAGATTGTTACAGGGTTTAATACATCCACTTAGATTTATCAATATAACCATTTCCAGAAAAGTTGTAAAAAATAAACTACATGACATGCCTAGACAACACACATTCATCCTGCTGTTTGCATGTGTGTGAATATTTGAATATATTAAATCGATTGTTTACTGTGGTTCATATGTCCATCGGTAAAACAATAGACACGACTACACAGTATACAGTGCCATAAACATTTGTATAACTTATTAACTCTAAAAACAAAGATGTTGTGTCTTTACAGAGTTAATGGATGGCAGAGAAGGTGGATAACTATAACTGTACACAGATGAGGTCTGAGGTGTGTGGGTCACATGTGTGTGTGGGATCGCTGTGTTCCCCAGTGGAGTGACAGGTGAAAGTGCACTGAACCTTCTCCATGTAGGCATGGAGCACAGCGTCAGGTTGTAGAGATCCTCCTCTGATCTTCTGACTCAGTTCAGCCAGTGAGAGAGTCACGATGGAGCTAAAATCAACACCAGCGTTCTGCAAACACAAGACTATTCGAGTCAGATGTTACATAATCAGCAATGACAAACAGACAGACAGACAGAAAGGCAAAAGGGATAGACCAATAAATGTGTAGGTTGACAAATGGGTGGTTAGAGAGGCGGAGATGTAGCTTAAGAGACAGGCAGATATGAAATTTGATTGACAGACAGATAAATATGTACTTGGGATTTAACACAGACAGAAAGACAGACAGACAGACAGACAGACAGACATGTAGCTTGACAGAAAGACAGTAATATGTAGTTTTACAAACAGACATGTTGCTTGATAAACAAACATGATTTGACAGTAAGACAGACAGTCAGACAGACAGAAAGACAAAAGGGATAGACAAAAAGACATGTGGCTTGACAAATGGGTGGATACAGAGACAGACATGTAGCTTGAGAGACAGGCAGATATTTAATTTGACAGACAGAAAAACATGTAGCTTGACAGACAGTCAGATATTTAACTTTACAGACAGACATGTAGCGTAACAGACAAACATGATTTGAGATAGATAGACAGACAGACAGGCAGAATGAAAGACTGCTATACAGTGGTATTGCACATTTATTGTCAGACTCATGTCTTTACACACTCTGGCTTTGCAGTGAGTTCAATCCAAGTTGTGGATGAAGAAATAATCTGTGTGTGTGTGTGTGTGTGTGTGTGTGTACCTGAGTCTTAAAGCGGTTGACGGCTTTCTCTGCCTGTCCGACCTCCTTCTCTCTCTTCTCTCTGGCTCTCTGCAGTTTCCTCTTCACCTTCTGTTGTTCTCTCCATTTCAGCAGCAAAACACTGACACCGGCAGCACAGAGCAGAGCCACTGCTACACTCTTCCACTCACCATCCATGTCTAAGCTCACCTCCTCCTACCTGTTCCACCCGCTACACTCACCTACAATGTAATACCAACATGAACGGCCCCTGAACTGTATGCACACACCCTGCAGGATCCATAGAGTCAGATGTAAGGTTGCCAAGTGTTCCTAAAAGCTGCAGAAGAGAAGCTGAAACTTGACTTGATTATACAATACACGTATGAATCTTCTTTGTTTGTTTATGCAATACCGTTGTTCTTGCAGTCAACTTACAAATAAGATAATATGATGTTTGGGATTTAAAAGAGTCAACTCTCTTCAGTTAGTCAAATGACCTGACTCATTAAACAGTTTGTTATAACAGCATGATATTTGAACTGTGCTTTCATCCAATCTGTGATGTCCAATTTTTGACATTTTGAAGAAAATAGATAGTAAGTAAGTAAGTACGTTTATTTCTAAATCACATTTGATTTCAGCTCTAGCTGACCAAATGCTATACGGAGACATAACATACAATCAAAACACAGTCAATAAAAAAGTACACAGTAAAACAGGTCAAATATATGAAAGTTAAAATAGAAAGACAACTTTCAGACAACTAAAACAGAGAAGTGTTGAATACAATTGGTTTGTGGTCAGAAAATACAATGTCTTCGATGGTAATATCTTCAATAGAGAGACTAGAGGACAAAATAAGGTCTAGAGTATGGCCATGGATGTGTGTAGCCTCCTGAACATGTTGAATGATGCCAAATAAATCACAGACATTCTCATTGTTACATTCTCATTTGTTTTTATTGATGCCTCATGTGAGGCTTTTTGACGCTTACATGTGTGTGAGCATGTTTATATATTATTCCGCTTCAGACATGCAGTATAGCACTGTGTGCACAGTGGGAAACGAAGGGAAAAGAGATTACACTTTCAATGTGTGTATGCTATGTTTTCTCAATGCAACTTTTGTTAAAAGAATAAATCCAAATATTGATTATCCATCCTGGAAGTCCTATAGCATCAGGGAAGGATTCCTCTTACCCCTCCCCATGCACTCTAAAAAAAACGCTGGGTTGTTTTTTAAAAAAACTGGGTAAGACTTTGGATTGTTTTATCCCAAGTTTGGGTTGAAAATTGTCTTGAGCTATAACACAGGGCTCTGAAGTGACAGTCACACATTTCGGTCTTTTCTCCCGCCACACATTGTATTTCTCAAGCAGAAAAACTTTTTGACTATTTATCTTATATTTAATAAGCCGCAGCACCCAAAATGTATCAGTCCGCACCGCTGTCTCTATGGAACCGGGCAGAAATCAAGTGCGTCTCAGTTCTTAGTCGAGCCTGACACTTATCAGCCAATCAAAAAAAAGAGGATACACAACAGCCAATCAGAAAATAGCACTATCTGGGTAAGATTTAAAGCATCAACCAATTTAAAAAAAAAAAAAAACATTCATTAGAGAGGGTATTTTCGATGGTCGGTTTGAACAAAACCTCAACAAAAAACATGATCTGGACGGGACATTGTCCTCAATCATGACCCTAAAAATGTCTGGGCTTGTGCTGAACTGTTTTATATGGGAGCAACATTACAAATGATAAAGGAGTCCAACAAGGTGACAAACACGTAATAATCAATAAACAACACCAGTCATAATCTCTCTCTCACACACACACACACACACACACACACACACACACAAGTTAATAAATGGAAATTAAACAAATACTTTGTATTTGGTTAAATTGTGGTCAGTGATCCTTACCAAACAACACCACCCCCATTATTTTTTGTCTGTTTGTTTGTTTATTTATTTATTGTCGGGGCAGTCACTGGGGGGTTGGAGATGTCACTCTTGCCTGTCTTCAAAACTTGAGAGCCCTGGAAACGTAAGTTATTCAATATGTATTTAACGATGTTCATAGCTATAAAAAAAATCTGCTTTACTCTATAAACTAATGTTATGTGCGCAATTTAGGCTTTCAGTCAGTTAAACTGAGATTACCTCATGGCCGGGTGACATGACAGATGTGACAGATCCCAGATCAGTGAACAGAATAGCATGTGTGGCATCTTCATCGGAGCTCGGAAGGAAGAGGGTAAATACTTTTTAAATATGACTTTTGTACATGTTAAATCTACTTTATTATAAATGATTTCCGTGTGTCACGACGTGAAACAGGTTAGATCCAAATGCTGGTTTATTAGGCTGTATCCAAGACAGGCAAGGGTCACACATCAGGCAAACAACAACATCAAAGGAAATCCGAAAGCAGAAGTCAATAGTCCAGGCCTAGGTCAGGGCAGGCAGCGAACGTTCACAAACACAAAAAACAAGCAAGGTCAAAAACAGGGAGCACAGGGAGCACAGGGAGCACAGGGAGCACAGGGAGCACAGGGAGCACAGGGAGCACAGGGAGCACAGGGAGCACAGGGAGCACAGGGAGCACAGGGAGCACAGGGAGCACAGGGAGCACAGGGAGCACAGGGAGCACAGGGAGCACAGGGAGCACCACTTAGTATGAAGACAGTGCTAACAATACCTCGCCACACGAGAGCGTTCTGAGTGAGCTTAAATAGACCGGGTGATTACAAATAGGAAACAGGTGTGCTGTGCAATGATTAGTGGGAAATAGAGTCCTGATGCTCAAGTGCAGCAAATCCTCTGCAGGCCAGCAGAGGGAGCCCTCATGGCTCTCATAACACCGTGTTAGATACGGCGGAGTTTACTTGATGGTAACGTATTTTGTTAGGACATCCAATTTCCCGCTCTGCTTCTACATTTTGTTTAACTTCGCCGTAAGCTACATTCAACAGCAAACGAGATTCATTCACTATGAGCATACTACAGTACATAGTTTTTTATTCAGGATTAAATTTAAATTCCTATACTCCTGTACAGCCTATGGTTAGTGAAACAAGCGGGAATGTCTGAGGTCAGATCAGGCTAAATAACCTTAAGGTTTGAAACTAAATATGTTCGATCGCCATTTTATACGTGACACACCCAAGATAATTAGGATAATTTAGGAGCAATTCTTGGATGAAATGCCTTTTGACTGATATGAGTATTTTCTATGTAATTAGTTGATGGCAGCAAGCAGTGTTATTTGTGATCTTTCTTAAGTGTAAACTGGACAATGTATGGACTTCCTGGGAAGGAGACACCAGCAGTAAGAGTTCTGCCAGCATTCATTTTTGCAGACAAACTAACTTTTTTTTTTTTTTTTTCATTGGATTCTGTGTTCTTTAACTTTTTCATGTTTTCATATTTCACATACATATATAACTGGAAGTAATTTTTCCTGACTGCAGTCAGTTTGATGCATGTTCATTATTCTAAATGCTTCTATTTTTCTTATACAACACTGCAATTACATTGCGATTGATGATTCTTATATCTTCGGATATTGACTTTTATGATTGTGTAAATGTTATGAAATTGTTTCATATTTCAATTTTGTATTTAATTAAAGTTAATTTTATGATTAAGTCAGTTTTAAGCTGTTTCCTTATTGCATCTACATACTTTTTCTACTCTGCAATTACATTGCATTTGATGATTCCTACTGATGATTCTTATATCTTCAGATATTGAGGTTTATGTCAATGTTATGAAACGTTTTCAGATTTTAAATTTGTATTCTTAAAGTAAATTTTTCTGACTGAAGACGGTGATGCATTTCCTGTTATATTTGATACATTTTCTTAGAAATTGTCTTAATTCTGAGACGGGAAAAAGGTGTCCAGTGACATTTATACTACTCATTATTTTTTCAAAATCGACCCTTTTAAATTTGATGCATTCAAAATTTGTCTAAGTATTGCTGTAAATTCATTCATCATTCATTCGTTCATTTTCTACCGCTTTATCCGAACTTCTCTGGTCACGGCGAGCCTGTGCCTATCTCAGGCGTCATCGGGCATCAAGGCAGGATACACCCTGGACGGAGTGCCAACCCATCGCAGGGCACACACACACACTCTCTTTCACTTACACACACACACACAACGGACAATTTTCCAGAGATGCCAATCAACCAACCATGCAACCTACCGGAGTACCCGGAGGAAACCCCCGAGGCACGGGGAGAACATGCAAACTCCACACACAAGGCGGAGGCGGGAATCGAACCCCCAACTCTGGATGTGTTTTTTTTTTCTTCTAATATCCGTCTCCACAAATTTGTTCTTGTGATCGCAGCAAATTAACCAGTAATATTTCAATAAATTTTCTCAGTTGTCTAGGAGTTAATTACGATGCTGTAAAACAACAAATCCAAAAAAAAAAAAAGTCGCAAACGATTTTTCGGACCTCCGACATTTCACGTTACCTGCCACTTCCTGTTTAACGTGCAAAACTAAAAGAAAAACTTTTTTCAGGATAGTTATACATGGCTTGATTAAAATAATAGCGCAAAACAAAAAACAATATTCATGGATTAATAATAATAATAATAATAATAATAAAAGACTCAATGAGAGGTAAATTTCATCTGTTCTGATCTGCTAATCAGGATCAATAAAGGAATAAAAAGAAAAAAGGTGTTGGACCATCAAACACACACCACTTACACATCAACAGCTCTGTACTACCATCTCAGAAATATAGCCAGAATTAGATGTTTTGTCTCAAGACAGGACTTAGAGAAACTTGTTCATGCTTTCATCACCAGCAGGGTGGATTATTGCAGTGGACTCCTTACTGGGATCCCCAAAAAGACCACTAGACAGCTGCAGCTCATACAGAACGCTGCTGCCAGAATTCTGACCAGAACCAAAACATCTGAGCACATCACTCCAGTCCTCAGGTCCTTACACTGGCTTCCAGTTACATTTAGAATAGATTTTAAAGTATTGTTACTGGTTTATAAATCACTTCATGGCTTAGGACCGAAATACATTACAGATATGCTAATTGAATATAAACCAAGCAGACGACTCAGATCATTAGGATCAACTCAGTTAGAGATACCAAGGGTTCACTCAAAACAAGGTGCGTCAGCATTTAGTTATTATGCCTCCTGTAGCTGGAATCAGCTTCCAGAAGAGATCAGATGTGCTATATATATATATTTTCTCTTTTATAAACTGTTTTCAAATTTCTATGTAAAGCACTTTGAATGACCTCTGTGTATGAAATGTGCTATACAAATAAACTTGCCTTGCCTTGTACTGGAATTTGTTACACCATATTAAATGATCATTTTCTACAACACCATCTCCAGCTGTTGTTCTGTCTTTAACAACAGTGACAGATTTATATTAACGCATACTGTATGTTCTGTTCTATAATAACAGCTCATTTTCCTGGACCTGTACAGAGGGTGAACTACACGATCAAATAATCAGTTAAATAAATCATAAACATGAAAGAAGACTGGATAAACGTTATGATTTATTTATTTTTTTTGTAAAAAAAAAAAAACTTTAGTTTATGCAAGTGCCAGTTTTTATTAATTTTTAACAAGTAAAGCAGATATACTGTAGCTTCACAGATAACACCACAAGGTTGTCTACACATACACTGTTGGTGGTGGGTCATGGGTTAAGCTGTTCTGCCAAGCTGAGAACAGGCCCTAGACTAAGACCCTTAGTGGTGTGTTTTTGAGTGCTTGTTCTCCGCACAGAGCTTTTCCACTTCTCTCATAAGCCGTAAACACATCTCTTCCTGCCAGGGTCGAGCCACACACTGCACCGCTACCGGCAGACCCACACCGCCTCGTATGGCCTGTAAAACACACACACACACACACACACACACACACACACACACAAAATTATACACGTTCCTATCTATTCACTGCTAGCAAGAACTTTTATTATCTCCATTTACAGCATCCTTATCCAGAGAGACTAGTTTTTCAGGAATAAACTATGGATTTTTATAGTTTATAATTAATAAACAAAGTTTTAATCCAAGTGTGTGGTGAAGAGGTACAGTAGGTCTTTAGACTTTGTTTATAGAACGTCAGCTGTTCAATTCCTCAAATCCTGACAGATGGTGGATCCAGACCATGTTAGAGCAGAGAGTGATAACAGATTCAAGTTAGATGATGTAGTATACCAATGGGGTGATTTTGGAGAACTCGGGGAGGTTGAGAATAAATTCTGCAGCTGCATAATGGATTGGCAATTAGGACGACTGGATTCTTTATGTTACATGGATGAGCATGTTTACTTCTACTGTTTAAACACAGAAGGCTGCTTAATAGCACACTGAAATTAGCATGACAATGCTCCTGTGCACAAAGCACACAGCTCCACGAAGACATGCTGTGGAGGTTAAAGTTGGTGTGGAAGAACTAGAGTGTCCTGACCAGAGCCCTGACTCGGACTTTTCCCCAGTGAACATCTTTAGGATGAACTGGAACCAACATCTCCAAACATCAGTCTGATCTCACTAGTGGTTTTATTGAACATGTGAATGAACCCAAATCCTCACAGCCACACCACAACTTCTAGTGGAAAGCTTCAGTTCAGTTGAGATCAGAAGAGACTATTATAAAAGCAAAGGAGGAATAAATCTAGAGAAATATATTCAACGAGCAAATATGGTTGTGATATTCAGGGGTGCACAAACTTTTATCACGAGAGGTCAAGGTGCACATCAGTTTTGCTCGGTGGTTAAGGCACTCGCCTACTAATTTGAAATTCCACATGCACCAAATTACTACTTTTGGGCCCTTGAGCAAGATGCTTAAGCCTCAATGTCTCAGGAGTCAAATAAGTAAAAAAAATCTTAATTTAAAATCCACTGAATTAAAAAAAGTAAAAAAGAAACATGTCAGTGTGTAAGCAACATTAAACATCATAATCGATTACATCTTGTGTCTGTTTGCGTTTCTATGTGTGTGTGTGTTGCCTCCTTAATTGGTGAACTTTATCTATTCACAAATCTTCCTGAACATTACACACGTGTGAGAATCCTAAAAATGACAAGTTTGCAGTTGATTAAAGTTGATTAAAAAAACGTTGACATGCTGCCACCTTGTGGGCAAGTGTCAATATATTAACTGGCTATAAACTACTGCATTAAAACTACTAGTGTGTTCTACTGCACAACCTCTGTGGTTTATTCCTTTTCCTGTCCCGGTGGTTTCCGGTCTCCGTAGTTTATTTATTACCGATCTCTGCAGTTTTTTTGCTTCCTGTCTCCGTAGTTTAATGGGTTCTGTAGGTTTTTGTTGTTGTTTCAGTTTTTGGTCTCTGTAGTTTACTAATCTCATGACTCCGTAATTTCTCAGTTCCTCGTCACCATATTTTCGTAGTTTCCACCCCTGTTGTTTCATGTACACAAGTACTTTGACTTACACACTGCCTAATTCATTGCAGAAAGACTGATTTGTTCCTGTGTAGTGTATTTATCCTGTATGTGTGTTTCCCAGTCTCCATAGTGTCCGTAGGCTCCCAGTCTCCATAGTGTCCGTAGGCTCCCAGTCTCCATAGTGTCCGTAGGCTCCCAGTCTCCATAGTGTCCGTAGGCTCCCAGTCTCCATAGTGTCCGTAGGCTCCCAGTCTCCATAGTGTCCGTAGGCTCCCAGTCGCCATAGTGTCCGTAGGCTCCCAGTCGCCATAGTGTCCGTAGGCTCCCAGTCGCCATAGTGTCCGTAGGCTCCCAGTCGCCATAGTGTCCGTAGGCTCCCAGTCCCCGTAGGTTCCAGTCTCCATAGTGTCCGTAGGCTCCCAGTCCCCGTAGGTTCCAGTCTCCATAGTGTCCGTAGGCTCCCAGTCTCCATAGGCTCCCAGTCCCTGAAGGCTCCCAGTCTCCATAGTGTCCGTAGGCTCCCAGTCCCCACAGTGTCCGTAGGCACCCAGTCCCCGTAGGCTCCCAGTCTCCATTGTGTCCGTAGGCTCCCAGTCCCCATAGTTTATTGGCTTCCTGTCTCCGTAGTGTCTGCCACAATTTTCCGAGGATTCTGTCCCCATAGTTTCTTAGTTTCATGCACACAAGTACTTTGACACACAAGCTGCTTACTCAAACAGTGCTTCCTTCCTGTGTAATTCATTTATCCTGCATATCTGCATCTAAACCCAGTTAGTTTCCTGTCTCTAGTTTCTTAGTCACCTTGATAAAGGTCTTGTCCCAGACGTCTCCGTAGTTCCCAGTGTAGTGTTTTAGCTCTTCTTCATCCTCATCCGTGACCACGGTGACAGGAACGACTCCAACAGGGAAGTTGAGCACGTTGTACAAAGCGGTGTAAGTCAGAGCACCTGAACACACACACACACAACACACACACACAACATAAGCCAGATGATTGCACAACAAAATCGCTTACTGAATGTTTAAGGTTCAGTGTAAAAGTTAAACCTAAAATTCACACCAATACAACCAGTTGATGGTCAGAGTCCATCTGATGAAGTGATTTATTTACTACCCTGAGCTCTAAATAAGGCAGAGATCAATACGTTACTGCTTAGTTTTCCGGTGTAGTTGAAGTTATAAGCTGGTCCCAGCATGGGGCAGAGGAGGACATCCAGCTCCAGCTTCTCCCACTGAGACAACGTCTCCTGGATATAAACCTACAAACACAAACAACAAGCTCTAAAGTTCCTTGTATATTCCTTGATCCTTGTGACATTAAACACATTAACAGCGGCAGGGAAATAAGCTTTGACATCATCTCATTTTAACATGTTGTTATCACGTAAATTCAAAACCAAGGTTATGTTCAAGTTCACATCTTTGTGACAGCAGGTGAACTTTGGTTTCCTCCTGACTTTGTGAGTGAAAGTGAACGTGATGTGACATACAGCTAAGTACGGTGACCTGTACTCAGAATTCGTTCTCTGCGTTTAACCCATCCAAAGTGAACACACCCCTGGAGCAGTGTTGCTGTGCCCACTTGTCTCGTGGTATAAAGAATTAAATGTGTTTCACAATGATGAGAAACTGCTGTGCTGTCAGAATTCACACTCATACTGTACCTCAGCCTCTGTGTGCTGCTTCCACAGATCTGCTACACTGCTGCAAAACACACCCAGACAGACAGACACACCCAGACAGACACACACACACCCAGACAGACACACACACACCCCCAGACAGACACACACACAGACACAGAGACAGACAGACACACAGACACAGACACAGACACAGAGACACACAGACACAGACAGACACACACACCCACCCACACCCAGACACCCACACACAGACAGACACACCCACCCACACACAGACAGACACACCCACCCACACACAGACAGACAGACAGACACACACAGACACACCCACACACACAGACACACCCACACACACAGACACACCCACACCCAGACAGACACAGACAGACACACCCAGACACAGACAGACACACCCAGACACAGACAGACACACCCAGACACAGACAGACACACCCACACCCAGACAGACACAGACAGACACACCCAGACACAGACAGACACACCCAGACACAGACAGACACACCCAGACACAGACAGACACACCCAGACACACCCAGACACAGACACACCCACACCCAGACACACCCACACCCAGACAGACACACCCAGACAGACAGACAGACACAGACAGACACACCCAGACACAGACAGACACACCCAGACACAGACAGACACACCCAGACACAGACAGACACACCCAGACACAGACAGACACACCCAGACACAGACAGACACACCCAGACACAGACAGACACACCCAGACACAGACAGACACAGACAGACACACCCAGACACACCCAGACACAGACAGACACAGACAGACACACCCAGACACAGACAGACACACCCAGACACAGACAGACACACCCAGACACACCCAGACACAGACAGACACACCCAGACACACACCATCAGAAAAGAAATTGAGCTAATCATGATTAGATGTCACTTGTGATAGATGTTTCGTCTTATTAGCTGTTAAACTGATTGTTTTGTTCCTTTTTCCCCAAAAAATTTGGAATACAATTTTTGACCTTTCTATGCTTTTCTATTAAATCAGTAAGAATCACAAGCACAGGATTCCTTCTATGACAGCTGTACTCGAGTGGGCTTAACGTGAAATCTTGGGTAATACTGAAAATGTGCTTGATTTTGCTTGATCTGGTCGTGACACGTAATGAAATCGCTCAGATTTCATGACACTACATTACCCATCAGCCACTGCACCATGTCACATGACCCGTTACACATTTTGAGTGCAGATCATGTTCAGCACTATAAGCTACTGAGCAATAAAATCATATATATTTTTAAGGTAAATAGAACTTAAAGGTAAAAAGGTACAAAGCTAAAAATATGACTTTTATATACTTTAATATGACAAAAATAACATTTACATAGAAATCTAAATAGTGACAAATTTCCACACAGAATAAAAAAAAAGATCAAGGCTCTTTGTATGTAAGCTTTCTTTAAAACAGCTGTTTATAAAATCTTTTCCTCTGATCTCGGTTTGGTGAATTATAATTGTGTTGTGTTCGGTCTTACCTGACTCCACAGATGCTGTGTACTGCTGCAGCCATGCGTGGATACTAAGGAGTAAAACAAATCAAATTATACAGTAGACAGAGACAGAGAGAGCACAACAGAGAGAGAGAGAGCGACAGAGAGAGCAACAGAGAGAGAGCGACAGAGAGAGCGACAGAGACAGAGAGAGAGTGTGAATGAGAGAGAGTGAGAGAGAGTGTGAGAGCGACAGAGAGAGAGAGAGAGAGAGAGCAACGAAGAGAGCGAGAGACCGAGAGAGCGACAGAGAGAGGGACAGAGAGAGGGACAGAGAGAGGGACAGAGAGAGGGACAGAGAGAGGGACAGAGAGAGGGACAGAGAGAGGGACACACACACAGACAGAGAGAGGGACAGAGAGAGGGACACACACACACACAGACAGAGAGAGGGACAGAGAGCAACAGAGAGAGAGAGAGAGAGAGCGACAGAGAGAGTGTGAATGAGTGTGAGAGCGACAGAGAGAGTGAGAGACCGAGAGAGCAACAGAGAGAGAGACACAGACAGAGAGAGTGAGAGAGACACAGACAGAGAGAGTGAGAGAGACACAGACAGAGAGAGATAACATTTAAATATTAAATGAGAATACTGAAATAAAACTGATACACTGATAACAAATTAATATAAATTAATAAAATGATTACTGAGGTATACATTATATTATTATTATTATTATTATTATTATACATTCATGGAACAAACTCACGATGGGTCTGAGGAGCAGTGAGATTAGCTTCTTCACAAACACAGGAACAGCACAGAGGGACACCTGATACTTCAGACACTGATCGACCGGGCCTTCCTTACTGAACACACACACCACACAGTACAGGGTTGTGGGACACGGCTACAACTACATCATCATCATCGCTAGGACACTAATGACAACAGGACACATGTTAGATGTGACTCACAAGTGCTGTAGGAGTGTAGCACCAGTGTCCGCAAGGTTTCCCCTCAGGACAAACTCGTGGAAAGCGGTGACGATCCGGGGAGGGTTAAACGCAACCAGCTAGAGCCGAGAGAGAGAGAGACAGACACACACAGAGAGAGAGAGAGAGAGAGAGACACACAGAGAGAGATACACAGAGAGACACACACAGAGAGAGAGACACACACAGAGAGAGAGACAGAGAGAGAGACACACAGAGAGAGAGACACACAGAGAGAGACACACAGAGAGAGAGACACAGACAGAGACACAGACAGAGACACAGACAGAGACACAGAGACAAACAGAGAGACACAGAGAGAGAGAGAGACATAGAGAGAGAGGGAGACACACACAGAGAGAGGAGCGAGAGAGAGACAGACGCAGAGAGAGAGAGACAGAGAGGGAGACAGAGAGAGAGACAGAGACAGACAGACAGAGAGACAGACAGACAGAGAGACAGACAGCGAGAGAGAGACAAACAGAGAGATAGAGAGAGACAGAGAGAGAGACAAACAGAGAGACACAGAGAGAGAATGAATGTAATATGATGTTTTAAAAAACAAAACAAAAGCTATACAAATCATAAGTGTCAGTAGATTCCTTGTTTCCTGCCTCACTAGTTTTCTAGTTTCCTGTTTCTCTACTTTCTATCTTGTCTTTGTAGTTTCTTAATTTTCTGTCCATGTACTTTTCTAGTTTCCTGTCTCTGTCCTGTCTCGTGCGTTACTTTAGTTAACTCGTTTACGTAGTTTCTTAGTTTGCCATTTCGGTACTTTTTAGTTTCCTGTCTCTTATTTATTCGTTGTCTGTCTCCTTAGTGCCTAATACCGTGTGTCCTGCTTGTTCCAGGAGCTCTCTGGTCTCTCGTAGAGCTCTGCTCATGCTCGGAGACGGCTGAAAGTACCCGTCGTTCTCATAGTAACCGATCCTCAGGGGCTCCGAGCTCTCGTATACCTTTCATAAAGAAAAAACGATTAAGTACCAAGAGACACGACACACGACACTGAAGTACCGAAGAGACCCGTGTGTGGTACCTGCTGGTTGAACGGTATCGGAGGAACCGTAGGGTCCAGAGTGAACATGTCGGTGCAGAGTAAAGCTCTCATACACAGAGCCAGACTCTCCACATCACGGGCCATGGGACCAACAGCTGACAGGGCTGGAAACAAACACATTTGTCACAAAATACTCACATGTCGAAAAACATTAATGATTTGTTAGCGCTGTGCTTTCTTACCCGTTTTCCCGCCTTTTGCACAGGAGTTGATGCCATGCAAACTATAAAATATTAATAATAATAAAAGAAAACATTATTTATATCTAGATCTATATATATCTATATCTATATATATTTATATATAAACAGAAAAAAAAATACAAACAGAAAATACAAACAGAAAAAAAAACAACATTTTCAAGATGGCCGACGACACTCATAAGTGGTTGAGAGTAAGTCACAGTCATACGGTTACTGTGTTGTAGCTTCGAAGCACATCATAAAATATACGTACTTATTCCATTCATTCATTCATTTTCTACCACTTATCCGAACTTCTCGGGTCACGGGGAGCCTGTGTCTATCTCAGGTGTCATCGGGCATCGAGGCAGGATACACCCTGGACGGAGTGTCAACCCATCACAGGGCACACACACTCACACACACTCTCATTCACTCACACACTACGGACAATTTTCCAGAGATGCCAATCAACCTACCATGCATGTCTTTGGACCGGGGGAGGAAACCGGAGTACCCGGAGGAAACCCCCGAGGCACGGGGAGAACATGCAAACTCCACACACACAAGGCGGAGGTGGGAATCGAACCCCCGACCCTGGAGGTGTGAGGCGAACGTGCTAACCACTAAGCCACAGTGCTCCCCCTACTTATTCCATTATTAATACAATTAATTAAATGGTATTTATTCTGGCTTAATGATGCAATTTAAACATTAAAATACAGTCATTTAAAAATGATAATCATAAATAAAGTGTAACAGCAAGAAGAACTAAAAGGAGAGTCTCAGTAAAAGTGCATGTGTATTAACTGGTTTACGCATGAAATATAAAACACCTTAATCTGTTGTTTGTGGGTTTTAAGCCGCAGATGCCACAGAAGGCTGCTGGGATGCGGATGCTTCCTCCGATGTCGGTTCCCAGCCCCAGAATAGATCCTCCTCCAGCGATCAGAGCACCTTCACCACCCGAAGAGCCTCCACAGGTCTTCTGGAGGTTGCAGGGGTTCACCGTCCTCCCGTATATGGGGTTACTGCATTCATAGCTAGAATAATTAAATAATTAAATAAGAGCCTAGTTTCGGTTTATACGAATAACACAACAATTCGTGCAAACGCTAGAAACAGAAGGTTTACTGACACTGTTTCCTGTTTATATTTATGTCTTGAAATATTTTAAATGTGGGTTTATGTTTATATCTAATGTCGGCTGCTTGATCATGTACAACACTATGCTTGATTACTTGCCATGTAGAAGTTTCTAATTTTAAAAATATCATATGTAAAATAGTGCATAGATTTTCTGCTGCTTTACAACTCTGTCCTTTGGCTAAAACATCATTGGGTGCGTCCCAAATTACAAAAGCTCCTGTTGTAATGCAGATGATTAATGATCGTTCGTAGAGACTCAACAGTCTGGTGATGTTTGTAGAGTGTTTCTTACTTGAGGAGACCCTGAGGGACATTAGTTTTGATGAAGGGGATTGCACCCTGCTTCTTCAGTACCGAAACCACCACACTGTCCTTAATGACAGGATCATCAAGCTTAGTCAGTACACCACAGGTAGAGTCGTAGCCCTGAGGACACACACACACACACATACACATTAGTAAGTGGGATATATTAGGCAGCAAGTGAACATTTTATTCTCAAAGTTGATGTGTTAGAAGCAGGAAAACTGGGCAAGTGTAAGGATTTAAACAAGAGCCATCTTGTGATGGCTAGACGTGTGATGGGTCAGAGCATCTCCAAAACTGCAGCTCTTGTAGGGTGTTCATGGTCTGCAGCAGTAAGTATCTATCAAAAGTGGTCCAAGGAAAAAACAGTGGTGAACCAGAGACAAGGTCATTGGCAACCAAGGCTCATTGATGCACATGGGGATTAAAGGCTGGCCCGTGTGCTCGGATCCAACATTCAACACTACTATAGCTCAAATTGCTAAAGAAGTTCATCCTGGTTTTAAAGACCAGTCAGGGTGCCCATGCTGACCCATGTCCACCACCAAAAGCACCAACAATAGGTGTGTGAGCATCAGAGCGAAGATGGTGGCCTGGTCTGATGAATCACGTTTTCTTTTATATCAAGTGTATGGACAGGTGTGTCTGCGTCGCTGACCTGAGGAACACATGGCACCAGGATTCACTATGGGGGAAAAGGCAAGCCGGCAACAGTGAAATGTTTGGCCAGACCAGCTTCAGTGTTTTTCTTTATTTGTATTATTTTCAACATTATACATTAATATAACAGCTTAACAAACTCATCGCGAGGTAGAATGGGTTTCAGTTCAAGAGTTAACTTTTGGCATTTCTTGCCTTCTTATTGTGCTTTAGACCGTCCCAGGAAAGGACGACCATGAGCTAGCTCTGCTGCGAAGGAGAACTTTATCAGAATTACCAGCTTCAGAAACCGCGCATTTACAGAACCTCCGAACTTCTTGGAGTTCAAACGACAGACATATTTCAAGCCTTCATGATTGAATTGCGGCAAAGAAACCATTATTCGGAAGAACAACAAGCAGAAGACACCCGAATGACTTGAAACCCACTGATCGGCCTCATCCGAGACGGTGACGGGTCTGCTTACAGACTGGAGGCTGAACAGCTGTCTGTCTGGTGAAGCCTTAACGACCTGGAGCTAAACACGCTCAAGACAGTGGAGATGATCGTGGACTTCAGGACAAACCCCCCTGCTCTCCCCCCACTCACCATCATGGACAGCATTGTGACAGCAGTGGAGTCATTCAGATTCCTGGGAACCACAATCTCCCAGGACCTGAAGTGGGACATTCACATTGACTCCATTGTGAAAAAGGCTCAGCAGAGGTTGTACTTCCTTCCCCAGCTGAGGAAGTTCAACCTGCCACAAGATCTGCTGAAACAGTTCTACACTGCGATCATTGAATCCATCCTCTGCACTTCAGGGACTGTTTGGTTCAGCTCAGCAACCAAATCTGACTCCAGGAGACTACAGAGGGTAGTCCGGACTGCTGAGCAGATCATTAGCACAACTCTCCCCACTCTTCAAGACCTGTACCTCTCCAGAGTGAGCAAAAGGGCACACCCGCTCACTCTGGACCCCTCACGTCCAGCACGCTCGCTCACTCTGGACCCCTCACGTCCAGCACGCTCGCTCACTCTGGACCCCTCACGTCCAGCACACCCGCTCACACTGGACCCCTCACGTCCAGCACACCCGCTCACTCTGGACCCCTCACGTCCAGCACACCCGCTCACACTGGACCCCTCACGCTCGCTCACACTGGACCCCTCACGTCCAGCACACCCGCTCACTCTGGACCCCTCACGTCCAGCACACTCGCTCTTTGAACTGTTGCCATCTGGTCAACACTACAGAGCCCTGAGCACCAGAACGACCAGACAAAGGAACGGTTTCTTCCCTCAGGCAATCCATCTGATGAACATGACATACACGGAACATCTATTCTTACACTACTCACCTAAAACACATACTTATATTTCAATTTGCACATTTTTCCACCGTACATACAGTACAACTGTCTATATTATACATGTGTCCGTGTCTTGTCAATGTCATTCTGTTACATTTACAGCATTTAGCAGACACTCTTATCCAGAGTGACTTCCATGGTCTTATTTCAGTTTATACACCTGAGCAATTGAGGGTTAAGGACCTTGCCCAGGGGATTCGAACCAATGACCTTCCGATCAGTAGTCGAACACCTTAACCACTGAGCTACCACATCCCACACTGTTACACCGTGGGGCTTCTGTACTAAAACAAATTCCTTGTATGTGAAAACAAACCTGGCAATAAAGATCTTTCTGATTCTGAAATGGACAGCCTGTCTAACAGCATTCTGCAGCGGCATGCCATCCCACCTAGTTTTCACTTAGTGAGCCATCGTTTGTTTTTACCACCAGGGCATTGACCCCTAAGACATCTCTGGGTCATGTAAGAGCTATTTGACTAAAGAAGGAGAATGATAGTGTTACATTTAGATGACCTGGCTTCCACAATCTGAATCCAACTGAGAAGGTTTGGGATGAATTGGACCAGAGAGTTTAAATCTGATCACCTAGAGATAGAAATGTGCACAGGACTGTTTAAAAAATAAATAAAGGCGCGTAACAAACACAACATGTTCTGTGCAGCAGCTCTGGCGTATCCAGGATGTGAACTTTGTCCTTAATAGAACCAGGAGATATGACAAAATCATGGATCTTTAACCTCATTATAGTGACTCTCATTAAATAATCACAAACACTGAATGATTTCGCACCACAGTACCTAACTAAAATTGTTTTTTTTTTTTTTTTAAATGATCCACAACGTTAACTTGGATTACGAGCTTCAGAACAGAACGATCTTTCTCCGAGCCCCATGGTTACGGAATTTTTTTATTTATTTTTTGCCACAGATTTGGAGTTTTCGTGAAAACTACGGGTGAACTGGAATGTCCAGATGCCATCGCTGTCCCGCTCACATGTTCACTCGGGTTCATAGCAGCCTATCAAGGTGCTCCTTTTTATTTTATTTTTTTTAACATTAAGGAGCAGCAGTAGAAAAACCATTCTTAAAAAGGGAATAAAAATGTATACAGACTCTCTGTATCCAGCTCTGCTGTCTTCACCCTTTGCCTATCGTGTCCTTGTTCATAATGAAATGAAAGAGATAAACAACCAGGTTACTTTGAATATGATTAGGAACCTCACCCAGTACCTTAATATCCACGTTGTCCTTGATGCTGACTGGAATGCCGTAGAGAAGGCCTTCTTTGTGGGACTCGACTTCTTCCACTTGTTTCAAGCTCTCCATGAGGACGGCGGTGCTACAGTTCAGTTCCCTGTTCACCTCCAGAGCCTTTAGGACACATGTCATGTCGAGTATACGACAGAAGATTTGAGAGGAAACCAATCAAAACACTTTATTCTCTCGGTATCTACATATTTCCCAAGTTTCAGAGTAACTAATAAACACAACACAGATTCACTATTGTGTAGCAAGCCTCGCGCTTTGCCGGTCACTACAGTGACGTGACATACGGCTAAGTACTGTGACCCATACTCAGAATTTGTTCTCTGCATTTAACCCATCCAAAGTGCACACACACAGCAGTGCACACACACACACACACACACACACACACACACACACACACACAGAGCAGTGGGCAGCCATTTATGCTGCGGCACCAGGGGAGCAGTTGGGGGGGTTCGGTGCCTTGCTCAAGGGCACCTCAGTCGTGGTATTGCCGGCCCGAGACTCGAACCCACAACCTTAGGGTTAGGAGTCAGTCTCTCTAACCATTAGGCCACGACTTCCCCCACTAAAAAGCCCTTGTCCTTAAACTCCATTAATCCAGAAAGTTCTGTTCCTGTTGATTGCTTGCACTACAGAAGTAACATAAGTATTTGGTTAGAATACATTTTTTTTCTCCCTTTGCAGGCAAACTGTCTGACACGTTTTTCCACCTCCTTTTGATTGACAGGAGAAGATAATCAGCCCTGATCCCTGTTGGCTGTTTTTAAACGTGATGACATGATAGATCAATCAGAATCAGAATACTGTATTAATCCTCAGGAGGAAATTGCTTAAAATAGTGCAGTTTACAACTAGAGGTCTTCACGGGTCCACTGAGATCCGAAAACCCGAGGTCCGACCCGAGACCCGAGCGGGTTCGGGTCTAAAAGTTTCACGTGTGCCTCAGACACGGGTCGAGTATAATAATAGCGGCATCGGGTCCCGGGTAATTTAAAATGAATGTGTTTTTACTGAACGGACCCGAGAAGACCCGAACTACTGTATCTCATGTGTGTGCATCGACTCGAGTCCTTTTCCAACCTCTCCTCTGTTTGCCAAGACCGCTTGCGACATGTGGCTGGTGACGTGTGGCTGGTGGTAAGCTAATTTTCGTTGAAACAGACCTGTCAATCAATTATGAATCCACGCTGTAGTTACTTTACTGTAGAGTTAGGCAACATTCGGGTCCAGTCGGGTTAAAGAAAATTGCCAACGGGTCGGGTCGGACTCGGGTCTAATTTTTTCGGGTTTGTCTCGGGTCGGGTCTTTCTTTAAAAAAAAATTAATAAAATTATGCACGTCGGGTTCGGGTAAAAAGTGATTCGGGTCACTTCGGGTCGGGTACAATTTTTAGACCCGAGAAGACCTCTATTTACAAGCCAACATTATTTTCCTGTAACAGCATGTGCTGAAGTGTTTTATCTAATAACTCTGAGGGTTACAGTAACAACATTTGGATATCGAGAGCATGTGAGCGGTGACAGTGTGTATGATCAAAAGAAGTACACTGAACCTTCTCCATGTAGGCATGGAGCACAGCGTTAGGTTGTAGAGATCCTCCTCTGATCTTCTGACTCAGTTCAGCCAGTGAGAGAGTCACGATGGAGCTCAAATCAACACCAGCGTTCTGCAAACACAAGACTATTCGAGTCAGATGTTATATAATCCAACACTTTCCCACAGAGGCACAAGGCAGAAATGCATAAGCGACAGATAAAGATGTCTTGAGAGCGAGAGAGAAAAACACTATTCATTTCATAGAATATACACTATGTACTGTACAGATAAAGTGGATATAAATAATCTACATATTAAAAAAAAATCGAATGTGATATAGAAAAATAATCCACAAAATGCAAGCAAAAATAATTAATTTTATGGGGTTTTTTAAAAGAAAAACCTTTTCAAAACCCTGGTCACATAGTAATCAGGCATGTCACATTGCACAGCATTAACCCCAAATAAAGATCAGCTGTTTCTGTAGGAATATCATGACAACTTTTTTTTTTCCTCCCAGACTCCTGATGCTACTGTCCTCAAAGATCTTACAGAGTTTGTTTAAACGTATCGACCAGGAGAGGGGTAGAAAAAGGGTAGAAAAGGACACCCGGAAACATTTACAAATAAATGTGGCTCACGAGAGTTAATACCAAGAATAGAACATCCAGCCAAACTTGAGGAAAATCTCATCAGTGAGGCTGCCAAGAGACCTGCAACAACATGGGAGGAGCTGAAGGACTGATTATCCATGAAGGACTTCTCACTCTATGAGACAATAATCTCTCACAATCCTCACAAATCACAAGACTAGAAAAGAAGCCCTTTCTCATGCTGAAAAAATAAACCATTCAAGCCCAACAAAAATCTGTGGAATGATTTGAAGAGGACTGTACAGGAGATCTCCCCACAATATTGACCCAAATAGTGCATCTTTATAAGGAAGTGTGGAATATAATTCCCTGTAGAATTGCAAACATATACAATCGGCTTATTGTCACGTTTTATTCTCGCTTAAAGACATCTTAATTGTTTTTCACTCAAATTCTGCTTCTGGGTATGAAATATTAAAGGTTTCCATCAGTTAGAGAGAAAGAGAGATGGAGAGAGTGTGATGATGTTTGTGTGTTTATGTGTTTGTGTATATATACACAGTATGTGTGTGTCTCTATACGTGTGTGTTTATGTGTGTGTGTGTGTGTGTGTGTGTGTACCTGAGTCTTAAAGCGGTTGACGGCTTTCTCTGCCTGTCCGACCTCCTTCTCTCTCTTCTCTCTGGCTCTCTGCAGTTTCCTCTTCACCTTCTGTTGTTCTCTCCATTTCAGCAGCAAAACACTGACACCGGCAGCACAGAGCAGAGACACTGCTACACTCTTCCACTCACCATCCATGTCTCAGCTCACCTCCTCCTACCTGTTCCACCTGCCACACACACACACACACACACACACACACACACACACACACACACACACACATATATAAACACCAGAGGTGGGAATAAGTCACAAGTAAGTCTCAAGTCATGAATGTCAAGTCAAAGTCAAGCAGAGTCTTAATATTTGCGACTTAAGTCTGACTCGAGTCAAGTCACATGACTCGAGTCCCCCATCTCTGATAAACACACATATAAACAAACAAACAAACAAACAAACAAACAAATAAACACACACACACACACACACACACACACACACACACACACACACACACACACCTTTTACATGCTCCACCGTTGCGCTGAAGTTTACATGCGGAAATGACTGTGTTCTAACACACTTATCGGCGCAAACTAAAGAACTGAATGCAAAAACTTCTTACTTGCTCTAAACTGGAACAAAGAGCTGACTCTGATAAGGCTCACGTCAGTGACGTCATCTACCTCCATCTTATTGATTGGTTGGAGAAGAGCAGTCTTGTGAGAACCAGTGGACCAATGGACACTTTTACCCCGCCCCCTAATTTGCATAAAATTCTAATCGCGATTTTTTGACAATAAAATGAAATTAGGAGCAAATAGCAGAAAGAGAAAGAATCAAACCTATTGTTTCTGTTTTCTGTTGTTTTTATCATCACCATTATTATTATTATTATTATTATTATTATTATTATTTTGTATTCAATTCTATGATTCTATGATGAAATCGACAAAAATATTATTATAGGATCACATACACAGTAAGATTTATTAAATAATAATGTCAAAATGAGGAAGACATTATTATATATGAATATATATGAATATATGTGAATATATGAAATGAAAACATATATATATATATATATATATATATTGTACGTTGAAATCCAGAGATACAAACACACACAAACTGACAGACATGTAGCTTGATATATATAACCACACAGACAGACAGACAGACAGACAGACAGACAGACAGACAGGCAGGCAGTCAGAGAGACAGACAGACAGACAGACAGCCCAAACACTGATGTCATTTATCTGATGTCTTGCCCCAGGTATAAAAAAGGAGTTAAATAGAAACCTGACAGCTCTCCTCTTCCTCTTCCTCTTCCTTCTTCTTGCAGGCCACACAAATGAAGCACATCACTGCCACCTACTAATTTGGAGTTTAGCATTGTTTAATTGAAGCTTTTTTTTTTTAAATCAATTAATTAATTAATTAAAAAAGGGACATTCTGTCCCCCCCCCCAAAAAAAAAACACTGATCTACTACTTCATGACCAAGCTACAGTACTGTAAACAGACTTTAATCTTCTACACCTGTACACTGTAATGATAAAATACTACTAATATTCACAATATATATATGTGATGTGGTTCCTCTGACGGTTTCTTCCTGTCGTTCCCTTTCAGTCGTCACCTCTGACTCTCTCAGTTGAAATCTAGATCTGTAATGCTGCTTTGTGTGATTATGTATTGTTAGACACTATACAAAAAAACTGAATTGATTCTTTCAGTAATGTAATAGAAGTGCCATATTCCAAGCCTTTGGAGTGTGATTTATTGCTTTTCTCCACCTGGTATAATTCTAGTCTTAAAGTATCCAAAAACTAACTTAATCAAAGGCCCAATCAGAAGCAATTTATCTTCAGTATTTTTTTAGGTAAGTCTCATGGTGACGTCTAAGTTGAAACATACAAATTCACAAACTGAAGAAACAGAACAAAAAATTTTGGCACCTCTATAGATTCCAAATGACTCATTTCCATACCTTGTTTAAAATGGAGACTTTATTTAATTTAAAATTCAAATACCATCAATATCGTTATTACAGCTCCTCTTGATTATGTCTCTGACTTTACAGCATACCGAACATATTGCCGAGATGATCACCGTCATCATCCTGAGCTTCATCCCACACAGTAAAGCTCCATCCTTGAGTCAAACCTTCATCTTCAAACATTGTGAAATCGTCCTCCAGCCACAGCATGTTTAGGAGCTCGTGTAGCCTGAAAGCCAGGAAATCACTGTTACCATGGGAACCATGCTGGTCATCAGGAAAGTCCTGCTTTCCGTTTTGGTCGTAGATTCTCCGAGTCTCTCGGTTAGACAGCACCTCATAGGCTGAGAAGGAAAGAGAGATGTAGTCATGATGCATAGGTTATAGAGATAGTGTGAACATGTGTGTGTGGATACGCACCTTGTGCAAGCTGTGTGAAGACATGTTGTGCATCTGGGCTGTGGTTCCTGTCCGGATGGAGCTTTCTGGCCAGCTGGTGAAAGGCTTTCTTTATCTCTCCCTCTGAGGCAGAGTGAGAAACTCCTAACACCGAGTAATAATCAGTGAAACACACGGATACACACACGCAGAGCAGCATCAGGACGCTCACACTGACCGCCAGAGCCATCGAATGCCTGTGCAGATGCAGACACACACACAGAGACTTCACAGATACGTTTGTTTACATTACACCTGATAGTCACGTTTAAACACTGTGCTTTTCTTTTCTAAAGACTTTTGATCAAATTTGTAGAATTATACTGTATTTTAGTATATTTTATTCTTTTAGGTTGGTTTTAAAAGGATTTGCAGAAATGTTAATAATGCTTTTAAACATAAGAAGCATTTATCTTTACATAAACAAGTGAGAAATTAAGGATTAAATTTACCTGGAATTAAGTAAACTTTTTAGGTGAATGATTTAAAAATAAATAAATAAACAAACAAATAAATAAGTAAATAAATAAAAAAATGGGGGGGGGGGACCCAGAAAATGTATTTTACTGTGTTACAATTCAGATTAAGAGTCCTGGGATAATTATATACCAGTTTATGTTTCATATTTATCCGGATTTA
This sequence comes from Tachysurus fulvidraco, assembly GCF_022655615.1. Taxonomy (NCBI): domain Eukaryota; kingdom Metazoa; phylum Chordata; class Actinopteri; order Siluriformes; family Bagridae; genus Tachysurus; species Tachysurus fulvidraco. The sequence goes on from NC_062522.1 coordinate 4,536,698, forward strand.
TTTTTAAAAAATTACAATAAATTTACCTGGAATTAAGTCGACCTTTTAGGTGTATGATTTAATAAATAAATAAATAAAAACAGAATTTAAATAATTAAATATTTAAATATTTTCATAATTAAAAACAAACCTTTATTTCACTGTGTTATAATTCAGATTCAGAGTCCTGGGATAATCATATACCGGTTTATGTTTCATATTTATCCGGATTTATTAAAAAAAATGTAAGAATATATTAAATAATTGTTATATACTGTATTTGTAACCGGTGTTTATGTTGAATAAAACGCATCCCAAAACTGTAAAACTTCATCTAAACGGCTAATATATGAAATGTTAAAGTTCTTTAACGATTAAACCGAAGGAAAAGTTTTAAACAAAAAAGGTGAATAAAACCGAAGCGACGCTTCTACCTTTCCACTGCTTTCTGCTTAGTGCTTTGCTGCAGTTCCTCCTCCGGCCACCACGGGGCGCGCGTTGAATTTATCCGCTTCTTCTCCGTGACTGCGTTCAGCTTGCTCGTATTCTGGGGAGTAATCATGGTGTAAACAAACGGCCATGGCTGATGACAGAGAAGGAGCTGATAACAACAACATTAACGACGACATGGGGAACCAGCTGCAGCTCTTACCGGGTGAGTGTTCGTCTGAATGCGCAGGAAACAAGAGACAAGAAGACACTTCCGCCAAAACACCACAGAGACACATATTATATATACACACATTAAACATGGGATTAAACCTGGGATTAAACCTGGGATTGATTTCACATATGGAAAGCTTTAGATTTGACAGATATGAGCTCTAAAACAAAACGACAACAAACCTAAGCAGTCCATTCTAATACAAACACACATGTATTATTATTATTATTATTATTATTATTATTATTATTATTATTATTATACCCTAAACTATTTAAAAACATCAAATGAGCCAATCAGCCTCTGGATTGATTGACTCTCCCTTAGTGAAGCCACGCCCCCCTTTTTCTCCAGACTCTCATTATTGGATCTCTCTTAGAAGATCCCCAAAAGAAAGAGAGAGAGACTTTATTGATCCAATGAGGGAAATCATGTCACAGCAGAGAAAAAAGACCAAAACATCCTCAAAAGCAATTGACGGATGTGGAAGTCGTGGCCTAACGGTTAGAGAGTTTGACTCCTAACCTAAGGGTGTGGGTTCGAGTCTCGGGCCGGCAATACCACGACTGAGGTGCCCTTGAGCAAGACACCGAACCCCCCCAACTGCTCTCCGGGCACCGCCGAATAAATGGCTGCCCACTGCTCTGGGTGTGTGTTCACAGTGTGTGTGTTCACAGTGTGTGTGTGCACTTTGGATGGGTTAAATGCAGAGAACAAATTCTGAGTATGTATCACCATACTTAGCCGTATGTCACGTCGCTTTCACTTTCACTCACAAAGTCAGGAGGAAACCAAAGTTCACCTGCTGTCACAAAGATGTGAACTTGAACATAACCTTGGTTTTGAATTTACGTGATAACAGCATGTTAAAATGAGATGATGTCAAAGCTTATTTCCCTGCCGCTGTTAATGTGTTTAATGTTACAAGGAACTTAAAACTTGTTGTTTGTGTCACCGTACTTATCTGTATGTCACGTCACTTTCACTTTCATAAAGATGATGAGGAAGAAGAAGAAGCAGTAATAATAAAAATTAAACGGGTGTAATTAAACAGGTGTGTGTAAAGGACCAGGGAAAAATGGATGTAACATATGTATGATATAAACAGTGTACACGGATGGTTAAGCTGTTGTACAGTAAAGGAGAAATAAGTCTGGAGTCAGATGTTCGACAAATAAATATACTAGGTGTGACCATCAGGTCAAGGGTGCACAAACTTTTGGCTCAGAATGGCAATGTAGCTGAGGTTGAGGAACTGTAACAGAATTCTAATATATCTAACATTACATTAGGTTTAAAAAGTATCCATGTGTGTTCTGTAGGAAATGAGGAGGAGGAAGAAGAGGAGGAGGAAGACGACATGGAGACAGAGGACCGGGACAGCGAGGGGGCGGAAAAACCAAGCATCATCAACTTCGACCCCAGTCTGCCCACCTCACATGCTGTGAGAGCCGCATCATCATCATCATCATCATCATCATCCTCACTTCACACACCCAGTCTAATTCTAATACTTTAGACTGTTAACTCCACCATGAGGATTTTTTACAGTTAGCTCTTAAAAACAAAGCTCTAACGACTGGAGTGTAGCAGAGAGGAGACGTGGCTTTAGATGCTAAACTTAAAGCCCCAGAATGCACTGCAGCTCCTCCTTATTTCCTGTGTTTTTACTAATATTAGCTCCCTGAACTGTTTTTTCTAAATATCCAGAATTATTGGATACTTTCTCACAGGAAGTGATACATGATACATCATACATGAGTTAGATCCACACCAGAGCTGCAGGTGCAGACTGATGACATCAGAGAGCAGTGTTCAGTTATTCTGATCCTCATTGTTGTGTGTTTGTGTTAGTACCTGGGTTCGGACATGGAGGAGTTCCACGGCCGCACTCTTCACGATGAAGACAGCGTACAGAATCTCCCTGTCCTTCCTCACGCCGCCCTCATCCTCATCCCGGGTCAGATGCTGCCGCTGCAGCTCTTCAGACCACAGGAGGTCAGCATGTTCCGCAACCTGGTCAGTCAGGACCGCACCTTCGCCGTGCTGGCACACAGGTAAGACCTCCGTCTGTCTGTCTGTCTGTCTATCTATCTATCTATCTGTCTGTCTGTCGATCTGTCTGTCTGTCTATATATCTATACATCTATCTATTTTACAACCATCTATCAATCCACCCATCTGATTATCCATCTATCTGTTTATCCATTCATCCATGATTGCATCTATCTATCTATCTATCTATCTATCTATCTATCTATCTATCTATCTATCTATCTATCTATCTATCTTTAAACACACACACACTTCTCTCTCTCTGTTACACTATAACTGAAACTATTCAGCTATTCTACTTTCTGTCGGTCTGTCTGTCTGTCTATCTATCTATCTATCTATCTATCTATCTATCTATCTATCTATCTATCTATCTATCTATCTATCTATCTATCTATTTTACAACCATATATCAAGCCACCCATCTGTTTATCCATCTATGTATCTGTTCATCCATCTCTCTATCTATTATCTATTTAGCTATCCATCCATCTAACTAGCCTAGTGTCCATCTATCTGTCTATCTCTCTATCCATCATATTTTCTTTTTTTTTAATTCTTAGTAAAACTTCAGTGCGTCACCTTTTGTGACTTTTGATAAGTAGCACTCACTCATCTCACACACACACACACATACACTCACAGTTACCATAACAACAGTCTCACTAGTTGTAGGTAATATTAGCTAACTAACTGGCCTACGTTGCTCTCCTGATGAGATTTATCATCAGTAATGCAGATGAAGTGAATATTAGTGTAACTCAGTTGGTGGTTATGAGGCACTTAAATAACTTTTTTTTTCCTTTTTCCTTTCTGTACTGTTCCAAACTCAGTCTAGCTATTAAAGGAGCAATAGTAGTGTTTTTTTTTTCCTGGAGCAAATAACCTGAAAATTCCGTGGATGGTATATTTCCCGTGTGAAATCATGATGTTCTCAGTGCAGCCAGGTCATTCTGTATGTAATGAATCTCTTCTCACTTCTCCGCAGTCCGGATGTGGGTGAAGGGGAGGTGCAGGCCAAGTTCGGGACGACGGCGGAGATCTACGCCTTCCGCGAGGAGCAGGAGTACGGCATCGAGACGGTGAAAATCAAAGCTATCGGACGGCAGCGCTTCAAAGTGCACGACATTCGCACGCAGGCGGACGGGTGAGACTTTAACTGCTTTAACGAGGATGATGATTAAAGCCCACGATCAAATCGCTGGTTATTAAATGGTTTGCTTTTAGGATTCGTCAGGCAAAGGTGCAAATTTTGCCAGAAAGGATTCTACTGGACCCTTTGAGTGCGCTGCAGCTCTCATCATGCTTACACAGACTTGTTCCAGGTGTCAGAGCCACGCCAGCGCAGAGCCAAGCACAATGCTGCCACTCCCACAGACGGGTAATGAACACCGCGTACACGATTAAAGCATAAAGTGCGTAATTAAAGCTGCATTCTAATTTAATATAACGACTCTCTCTTTACGCTTTACTCTCTCTGTCTCTTAGAGGAAGTATCCTGCGAGTATGACCCCATGGCCTTCCTGGGTTTATGCCCTGTATGACTCGGTGGGGTTTTTTTTTGCCAACACACATACACACTCATACATACAAACACAGACAAACACTCTTTTTGTGTCTCTGTGTGCGTGGGTGTGTGTCTTTGTGTGGGTGTGGGTGTGTGTCTCTGTGCACGGGTGTCTGTGTATGCGTGTCTCTGTGTGTGTCTCTGTGTGTGTCTGTGTGTGTGTCTCTCTGTGCGTGGGTGTCACTGTGGGAGTCTGTGTGTGTGTCTCTGTGTGTGTGTGTCTCTGTGCGCGGGTGTCTCTGTGGGTGTCTGGGGGGGTATTAGCTTGTATCAGTCTGATGTCATTGAAATGAAGTGGGGGAAAAATAACGATAATAAGTCAAATATCAACCAACTGACACAAACTCCACCCTCTTCTAATTTAACATTTCCAGAGTGTGTAGAAAGACCAAAAAACACACACATGAACCATGTTTACTGCTGATGAGCTGCTACTGTACAGCAAGACTTACAGCGGGGGAGGGGGAGATACCTCCTAATGAGCATTTAATTAGATGAACACAAGACTCATACAGGATGAGTTATCAAAGTGTGTGTGTGTGTGTGTGTGTGTGTGTGTGTGTGTGTGTGTGTGTGTGTGTGTGTGTGTGTGTGTGTCATACAGGAGACTCTAATGAGCAGAGTTAAGAAGCAGCTCCATGAATGGGACGAGAACCTCAAAGACGAATCGCTGCCTAGTAATGCTATAGGTACACACTTCTGCACAGTGGAGTTTATCTCCTAATATTTATGGACTTGACTTGTGTAACATTAGCTGTGTAACATTAGCTGTGTAACATTAGCTGTGTAACATTAGCTGTGTAATATTAGCTGTGTAACATTAGCTGTGTAGCATTAGCTGTGTAACATTAGCTGTGTATCATTAGCTGTGTAACATTAGCTGTGTATCATTAGCTGTGTAACATTAGCTGTGTATCATTAGCTGTGTAACATTAGCTGTGTATCATTAGCTGTGTAATATTAGCTGTGTAACATTAGCTGTGTAGCATTAGCTGTGTAACATTAGCTGTGTATCATTAGCTGTGTAACATTAGCTGTGTATCATTAGCTGTGTAATATTAGCTGTGTAACATTAGCTGTGTAACTTTAGCTGTGTAACTTTAGCTGTGTAACATTAGCTGTGTAACATTAGCTGTGTAACATTAGCTGTGTAACATTAGCTGTGTAACATTAGCTGTGTAACATTAGCTGTGTAACATTGGCTGTGTAGCATTAGCTGTGTAACATTAGCTGTGTAACATTAGCTGTGTAACATTAGCTGTGTAACATTAGCTGTGTAACATTAGCTGTGTATCATTAGCTGTGTAACATTGGCTGTGTAACATTAGCTGTGTAACATTAGCTGTGTAACATTGGCTGTGTAACATTGGCTGTGTAATATTAACTGTGTAACATTAGCTGTGTAACATTAGCTGTGTAACATTAGCTGTGTAACATTAGCTGTGTAATATTAGCTGTGTAACATTAGCTGTGTAATATTAGCTGTGCAGTGTTTGAACAGAGAAAACTCTATATGTAGAATCATTTCCCAAAAGAAGAAAAAGTCTTTTTAAAAGATCTGGTAACCCGACATACTTCCTACTGCTTGTTATTCTTACAGCATTTGTTTCACATTTGTGGACATTGCGGTTAAATCCCACTTTCATATATATATATATATTGGTGTGTGTGCATGCGCGTGTGTGTGTGTGTGTGTGTTTGTGTGTCCGTGCGCATGTAGATTTCTCCTACAGGGTGGCAGCATGTTTGCCGATAGACGATGATCTCAGACTGCAGCTGCTGAGGATCGGTAGTGCGATACAGAGACTCCGCTGTGAGCTGGACATCATGGACAGGGTGTGTGTGTCCCTCTGTGTGTCCCTCTGTGTGTCCCTCTGTGTGTCCCTTTGTGTGTCCCTCTGTGTGTCCCTCTGTGTGTCCCTCTGTGTGTCCCTCTGTGTGTCCCTCTATGTGTCCCTCTGTGTGTCTGTATTTGCCTAACCAACAGATTTGTCAGAAGTCAGTATTTTGATATGTGTGTGTGTGTGTGTGTGTGTGTGTGTGTGTGTGTGTGTGTGTGTGTGTGTGTGTGTGTGTGTGTGCAGTGCACATCTCTGTGCTGTAAACGGTGCCAGGACACCGAGATCACGACCAAGAACGAGATCTTTAGGTGAGGCGATTCAAATCCTATTTTCTCTTTTCCCAATTTCTGACTCGAAATATGAAAGATGAACAGAAAGAAGAGAAGACGGTCTCTAGACAAGAGGGAGCTTTAAGGGGAACGTACAGATGGAAGTGAGCTCGCTAGCTGATGCACCGTAAAGAGATTGTAGCTTCTTCAGGATCTACTTCTGCTAGCGATATTAATCATTATTATATTAATGATACAGTTTAATGCTCTGTGCTGTGGTGTGTATAATGTGGTGTTATTGGTCGCGTCTCTGCAGTCTGTCTCTGTGCGGTCCGATGGCAGCTTACGTGAATCCTCACGGTTACGTCCATGAAACTCTGACGGTCTACAAGGCCAGCAACCTGAACCTGATCGGTAGACCTTCCACACTGCACAGCTGGTTCCCGGGGTGAGAATGTCGCAGTTACAACTCATTTAGTCCTCATTTTCAACTCCAACATAAACACCAACTCACATTGCTCCTCCCTATTTTATTAACATTGCTTAATATATGAAACAAATAAAAAAAAAAGCAAGAAATAAAATAACATCACTTGAGAGTTGTGGCTCAGCCAATCGAATTTGAGCATTTTAATATCTGTCTATATTGTATCTCATCATCTGCATTGTTTTCTTGTATAGTTTGTATAGTATTGTGTTATTTATATCTGTACTTTTGAGAGTCACAAACGGCTGGAACCAAATTCCTTGTGTGTGTCAACATCAACACACTTGGCCAATAAATCTGTTAAATTCTGATTCTGATAATGACACACTATTCTGATTGTTTGTGTGTGTGTGTGTGTGTGTGTTGCAGGTACGCCTGGACCATTGCGCAGTGCCGGACCTGTAGCTCTCACATGGGCTGGAAGTTCTCCGCTGTGAAAAAAGATCTGAGTCCTCAGCGATTCTGGGGTCTGACTCGCTCTGCGCTCTTACCCACGATCCCTCACAGCGAGAAGGGTGTGGAAGGCTCGCGTCTGCTCTGCCTGTAACCTCAGCGATACATATGCGCTCACAGAAATCCATCACATCAACCGACCTCCATCGTACACGAATCTCAGAGCGTCTGACGGCAGAGAGTCAGGATGGAGATAAAACATAATTGGATGAAGTGAAAGAGGAAAAGTTGGAGATAAAGAGAGAGAAAGAATTGACTTGGGCACTATTAGGCACTGAAAGTGTTAAATTTATTACAATCAAACATCACACAGCAGCAATTTCCCCACATTAATAATCACCTTCTGGCTTTGTTTCTGTTTAACGCTGATATAAATAAGGGTTCCTGTAAAAGGACGGCCTTTGTGTGATGATCCCTTACTGGCCAAAGCAAGAGGGTGCTCTGTGTGTGTACAGTGTGGTACTGTGTGCCACTCCGACTAGATAGGAATGGACATAAAAAAAAAAGATTATATTGTTGACGAATCGTATGAGAGAAACGACATTTGAGTATCTGCTGTATTTTTGTATTTTTCGCCTCTCCTTTTTGTCTCCTGTCTCATTTGACAGTGACAATGTTTTTTGGATGTGTAAGTTGTGTTAAACACTGAACAGATTTAGTTAAGATGTGTGTTTAGAGAAAGATCTGTGTGTAGATTGAGGACTTTGGGATATCAAGGATTTAAGATACTCATTAAAGCACACACAAACACACACACACACACACACACACACACACACACACACACACAAACTTCACACTCACTTCACACCCAGTACAGCTTGTGCATATCTCATCATAGTTCATTAGTCTCATGTGGCACTACATACGCTAATAAAATCTGGAATGTGTATGTGTTAGGAGTATTTAATCATAATAATAATAATAATAATAATAATAATAATGTTATTAGATATGTTTTACTTGATGGTCTCGCAGCTCCAGGGTCTATGATTCGGTCCAGAGCTCGGGTTTCCTCCAATTTGTGTGTGTGTGTGTGTGATGTGTGTGTGAGAGAGAGAGAGATGGAGAGTGTGTGTGTGGTGTGTGTGTGTGTGTGTGTTGCATAGATCCAGATCTCCGTGGACCCTGCACAGCAGAGCCAAATGTCCAGGGGGTGAATTAGTCAAGTCAAGTCAAGAAGTCAAGAAGCTTTTTATTGTCATTTCAACCATATATAGCTGTTGCAGTACACAGTGAAATGAGACAACGTTTCTCCAGGATCAAGGTGCTACATAAAACAAAGACAGGGCTAAGGACATGTAAGTAGTCTTAGCCACATAAAGTGCAACCTGGTGCAAACAGTGCAGGACAAGACAAGCAAGACAGTGCAGGACAAAAAACAGTGCAGACATTAAGTTACAAGACAATACAAAAAGTACAAAAAATGCAATACACAAAAGACAATAAACAGAAACAGCGCCGACCGACCGGTGTAAATACTGAATGGTCAAACAATATTTTGTGCAGTAAAAGAATGAACAGCAGCAGGTTCTTAGCAGCAGGTCCTTTGGATTATATATAATTATATATATAATTAGGGCCTGATTCTGTTATGTGGCTTTGTGTGAGTCATTTAGTTTCTAATGGGTTACAGTTAAAGGGGTATAGAAGGTGTTATAGAAGGTGTTCCACCCCCTGGACCCAGAATCGTGTGCTTATAATAAACTAATGAATGATTAAACAATGTAAAATGTGTTTTAAAAAAATAGCATGTGCAGTATGTACATGAACATCCATCTATTTCCCATGTCATTAATCCTACACAGGTTTGTAGGGAACCTGGATTCTGTTCTGGGGGACTTGGGGCACAAGGCAGGTGCCACCCTGGATGGGGTGCCATCGTAACACCGGGCACAATCTCTCTCTCACACACACAGAGTTTAGAGATGTCATTTAACACTGCTTGACAAACCTGTGAGGGAACTGAATCTCCAACCCCAGAGGTGTGAGACAAATGTTCTCCTGTTTTTACACTGAATTCTAAAAAACACCTTAAATACTGCAGCATTACAGTTTCTCTTCTGGAGCTCAGTAACCCGAACTTTTCCCAGCACCCCAGTGCCTCCATAAACACTTACACACTTTGTTAAACCTGAACTGGAAGAACTTTGTGAAGAGATTTAAAAAACAGAAAGTATCATACAGGCTAATCATCTGAGATGTGTGTCTGAGATGCGCCACTAGGGGGCGATGATGCGGCTTTCCTCTTCCTCGGCTGCGTTTTCGAGTGGATGACGTAATCAAAACAAACTCCGTACAGTCACGTAGAAGGCGTGGGTCCAGAGACGACACGGTTTCTTCGCGTTCTGTTGTGTTTGAGGTTGTTTGGTTTTGTCCGACAGTTTGGACACTCAGCAGCTCGGTTGTGTGCGCCATGCCTCAGCCTCCAGAGGACGGGGACAGGCAGCAGCAGCAGCAGCAGCTTCCTCTGGTCCGCTCTCTGATCAGTCGGGTTCCGATCCATGTGCTGTTCTGTAACCGCAGCCCACGAACCGTACACCTGCTCTGGATCAACTTCCAGGGACAGCCGGTGTCTTACGGCCTGCTGAAGCCCCAGACTGGGAGGAGGATGAACACTTATGTCGGTCTGTTCCTTCATCATCATCATCATCATCTTCTTCTTCAAACTATCAAACAATCTACATCTAAAGTTTAAAGTTGCACCAGTTGGTTTTCTAGAACATCATCCAGACCAATAGATTAAACCGTCTCTAGATAGTGGCAGAGAAAACTAGCTTGGAAAACTGACTGCTACATGAATATGCATGCGTATGTATGCATATTCATATGTGCGTATATTATATATGCAAATTAGAAAAGGATATATTTGCCATATATGAATCTAAATCAGGTTTATTGACATTTACATTTCTGGCATTAAGCAGACACACTTATCCAGAGTGACTTACATTTTATTTCAATTTATACAACTGAGCATTAAGGACCTTGCTCAGGGGCCCAGCAGTGGCAGCTTGATGGAGCTGGGATTTGATCTCATGACCTTCTGGTCAGTAGTCCGACACCTTGCCCACTAGGCTGACACACACAAGGAACTTGCTTCTAGCTGTTTGTGACTCTCAAAAGTACAGACATAAATAACACTATACTATACAATACAGACGATGTAAGGCAATATAGACAGCATGAGTTTTAAATGTGAATACAGAATATAGGACTGATCGGTTATGTACGTAAAGTGCATGGTGGTGTAAGTAACAATATCGTCCAATATTATGCTTTTTTTTCTCCATAATCATATTCTCAGTGATGTGTTGAACCTCTCAGAGTATAACATCATCATCATCATCACAACAGCAAGTCTTTACAGACTAATAAACAAACCCGATCCGAATAAGGCTTTGGAGGCCAAATGTTGAAGCTACTAAAATGAGCATAAAGAGTTAAAAATTAAGAATGTAAGAGGAAAGAGTAATGTATGATGGTGAAAGATGACAAAAACTGTTTATTTCTGACAGGACATCCTTGGATGTTTCGTGATGCTCAGACTGATGACCCAATGTTGGTGAATAATAAGGAGCTGTATTTGCCCAGTGCTCGAGACAACAACCAAGTCCCAGTGGTCATCACGCTACCCGGTAACTATCATCACGCTCAGAGTGCATGGGGTCTGGGTGGTTTGGCTAAACGGGATGTGTAATAATTCTTCTTCTCGTATTAAGCTCACGGTTTTGTATACGACGTGTGTGTGTGTGTGTGTGTTAGTGTATTCCCTGAGGGAACGTTGCCTGCAGGTGGTGAGGAAGCTAGTGTGCATCGAAGACTTTTCCAGATTAGAAATCGCTCGGACTCTTCAGGAAGATCTCTCTCAGAAGCCGAACATTCAGTCCGACCTGCGGCGCATCAGCAAAAGAGTTGAACAGAGACTGTTGCAGAACAGAGAGGCACAAAACACCTGAACTCATCACATCTCCTCTCTCTTTATTAGCTCTCTTCTTCATTAAAATTCTTATTTTTATTATTACACATAAAAAAGAATTTGTAGAACGGATGAAACAACCTACTGGAAAGCTGTTTGTTTAGCTGCGTAGGAGGCAAATGACCTTAGACGTTGCTTTCGCTGAAGGAACCTTTTCTTAGAAACGCAGGAGTTTATTCCATTAAAAGTCCAAGCCAGAAATGTCGAGGCAAAAAGTATTTATGTTTAAGTCTTTAAGGGGCAATAGTCGATTTTTTTTTGCCTCCAGTCAGGCAGTTTTGAAGACATTCTACAGGCTAATAAGATGCTTTAGCATTCAAGATTTTATGTGTGTGGAAATACATATGTATATTTTAGCATATATTTAAAGCTCAAGGAGGAAAAACAATCTTGCATTATACACAGATCTTGCATTATACACAGACCAGTGACAGAAAAACCAAAAATATAAGTCTATGCTGGAAGATGATATGAACATTAAACAAAATGGCATTGCTACATCGCAGGGTTTATCTTATACAATCTACTGTATAGCTTTGTATAACATTTATAAATGTTTCTGAATACTGATGTATAATATTTTGGTACAAAACTGGATCATGTCTTTTTAATGGTCTTTATTTCTTTATGTTTTGTACTAGTCTCTAGGATAACATAAATAAGTAAATAAATAATCAGAGGTTGGCTGTTTGTATTATTTCATTTTCATTTGTCTTGTTTTTTTCCATGTGGAAAGACATTTTTAAAAAGTTGACTCAGATTCTGAATCAGAATATCGCGAATCAACACATTCGATTCCACGATCATTATTCACGTAACTGACAATAATCGTCTTTACTTTTTTTAATTAGATAACTAGATGAAATGGTGCAATCAGGGTGCAGCAGTCTCATATCCACTTGGTGTGTGCCTGAATCAATTCTCGGTCGATTCGATTCAAATGAGTCGACTCTACATGTACAGTGAATCAAATCAGAGAATTGACTTGACAGGATATAAAGAATAGCTGCTGTATTGTTATATTTGTTTGTGTTTACAGGAGTGTGATTTTTTTTTAATCGTAAATCAACTTGTTGAAGGGTTGCCAGGTTTCAGAAATGTAGGAAAATATAATATCCTAAAATATAAATAAGACACTAGACATTTTTTTCAGTGGCATGCATTTCTTTATGCAACATGTGGATAATAAAGGTTTACAGAACCTGCTCATATCTGATGCATGCGAAACATTTTTATACATATTAATTTGTCGTAAAGAGAGAAACTCTGCACACTAACAAGATGACTGTTGTTGTTGTTGTTGTTGTTGTTGTTGTAATGGGTATCAGAACCCACCTGAAGGTGGTGGATCACCACCCAGGACATCCAGTAACATCCTCTGCAGCACAGGACCGTAATCCTCATATTGTGTGTCACTGAGAGACACGGCCAGCTGGAACGGTGCGCTCACCTACAGAGACATTTCCCCAAAATATAAATAAGCTTACTTTATTAATTATTATAGTTTAATCACTCAGCTGATCTCTTCGTCTTATTGAAGTGTGTCACTTTGTAGACGGTCCCTAACCCGCAGCACATTCTCACGCTCCCTTTATCTCAGTGTTGTGGATGTGAGTGTGTATTGTGTTGCCTGAAATGAAGCTACATTGAAAACAAATAAAATGTTAGATTTAGATGTTTAAACTTCCTGTATTTTATTATTGTGTTTTGTTTCTTGCCTGAATGTTTCCATACCATGGTTTTATCCTCAGAATGAAGAGTAGGCTCGAGTTCAGCTGCAGTCCTCCGGCCCACTCGAGGGGGCTTTCTGTCTCCACGAGACTAAAACACACAAATATACTGAATCACTGCTCATCAGCTCTGAATAGAAGTGCTGAGATAAACAGAGAAAGAAGTCTGCAGGTGCTCACACACACACACACACACTGCACACATACACACACACACTGCACACATACACACACACTACACACACACAGATGCACGCACACACACACAAACACACACACACACTGCACACACACTTACTCTTTCCCTCACACACACACACTGCACACACACTCACTCACACACACATGCACACATACACTACACACACTCATTCACACTCACAGTCACAAACACTCACACACACTCACTCACTCATTCACACAAACGCAAACACACACACACACACACACACACACATACACACCACACACTCACCTGTGGTTTCTGGGCTGGACTGAGGAAGCTGGAGCCACACATTGCAGTTTCAGCCCAGAAAGAAACAGCACAGAGGAGCAAGATCACGTAACCGATACGTCTGTGACCCAGCATGATGAGCATCTCTCTCTCTCTCTCTCTCTCTCTCTCTCTCTCTCTCTCTCTCTCTCTCTCTCTCTCTCTCTCTCTCAGGATCTGGAGTAAAACTGGACAGAAAATCAGCAGCATTTAATCAAATTATCCAAATTTGTGTGAAAACATGAGGGAAACAAAACACAATTCAAAACAACCCATGAGCTCATCATACACTTCACTGTTCCAATATTTGTGCAAAGTGAAGTTAATCTAATCTAATCTAATCTAATCTAATCTAATCTAATCATGCTTTTCCATATACACAAGCTCTAAACCCTTTGCCTTTCGGAGTTATTCTCCCAAATCAATCCACATCTTTAATCCAATTCTTTCAAATCTTTCCACATTTTGTGTTCAGTTTTTTTAATACTTTAAAAAACATGAGCATTAATAGTAAAAAAAAGTTCTTTTTTTTCCACAGGAAAAAGACGATCATCAAGATTTCCATCCATAAGGGAAAAAGGTCAAGGCTGTAACTGGGTCATCACAAATGCAGCATGCTGATTTCTCTCTGTACTTCAGTGAAAGTATATAACAA
>NC_062522.1:4555869-4583369 GCF_022655615.1 Tachysurus fulvidraco
TCTGCTTGCTGATCTCTCTCTCTCTCTCTCTCTCTCTCTCTCTCTCTCTCTCTCTCTCTCTCTCTCTCTCTCTCACACTCTCGCTCTTTCTCCCTCTTATTCTCCCCAACTGTCTATACATCTGTCTTGCTGTTTGTCCTCTCTGTACCTCTTTGCCCATCCTTCGCTATTTGTTTATCTATATTTTATCTGCCTGCCCCTTCTGTTTCCTTACCTCCACTTTTGTATATTTATAATATGGTTATCAATCTGTCTGTTTGCCTTTCTCTCTCCTTCTCTCATTTTTGTCTGTGCATCTCTATATTTCCATCCTCTATATTACCCTCCTTTCTCTCTCTCTCTCTCTCTCTCTCTCTCTCTCTCTCTCTCTCTCTCTCAGGGTGGACTATGTTGATGCGCTGGGACGATCAAGGAAGTGTTTAAGAAAAGATTTACCCCGGTTTCAGAAAATGGACCAAGATTTACAGGGCAAGCGGTACATGAGAATATAATGTATATTATATGTAATATAATATGCCTTTTGCAGCATGTATAATTTGTGTGTGTGTGTGTGTGTGTGTGTATAGAGTGGTCGGAGCTGATAGGACATTGTTGTCTGAAGACATGAGGCGAGAGATGCAGAGAGAGCAGTGGGAGCGGGAGGAAGAGGAGCAGATGAAGAGACCCGTAGGGCCCGTTCACTATGAGAACATCCGAGACCAAGGTGAGGGATGAAGCAGGCTGCTGTTCCCTGCCAAGATGATTTTATTCCTCTGACACCACAGCGTTGATCCTGTACATTTTCTCCTTTTTTAGCTGACGACACATCACAATCTTTTTCCTTACATGTGAAGACTCCCTTTGAAATTTTTACTATAGAGACAGTAACGTGTTAAAATCGAGCGCTATCAGATGTGAGAATTAAGCGACATTGAAGTATAAGTATTAATATTTAATAATGTGAATAGTTTACTGTTTACTTAGCAAGAAAAGGGAGGTCATTTATATGCAAACAGTGTTACTATCTGTGTCAGTCTCCCAGTGTCTCATAAATGTGTGTGTGTGTGTTTTAGAGGCCAGAGATCTGGGTGTTGGCTATTTCGCTTTTTCTCAGGATGAAGAGCAGCGCAAAAAGCAACAGGAAACTCTGGATATGCTGAGATCCCAGGTGAGACTCGCTCGATGAACTGCTCGGCTGTGTCTTTACCGAAGACTTTTAATTATCGGAATTTTGCACGTAGAATGAACAGAATTAATGATTTTAGGGGTCCCGGGATTTACGCCCAATGGCGATGGGTTTTTGTGTTGAAGAACTTGTTTAAATCTACAGTACAGTAGATAATGGCTAGTTATGACATTTGGGACTGAGATAAAAGATGAAATCGAGACGAAGGATCAGATATCCCGCTTTAGTTTCTTTGTATTTTCAGATTATTTTCTCAACACTGTAGTTCCCTGTTCTAGTTCACTGTTACCTGTCGTGTGAGCTGGAGTCCCATCCAGGGACACGTGTTCAGGCATAGGCTACTTGTCTGATTAAACAGAGTCTGATCTCTGATGTTTCGGACCTCTCTGTAGACCGCAGATCAGCGCACAAAGCGTGAGAACCTGAAGGAGAAGCGGAAGGCTCTGCTCGAGGCTCGACTGGCTAAAGTGAAAATGAGGAAGATGAAGAAAAGCAAGATGGAGCCCGGAGCGAAGGATGAAGAAGGTACTTGTGTATCATGGCATTTCATTATCGTGAGAAACGCTGCACTAAGAGAGAAATTTGTCGTAGTTTGTGCATGGAACAGTTTTATTAAACAGATATCTGGAATGTTGTTTTCTGATTAATTCGAAGCTCCTGCGCCCGATGGAGCCGTGAAAGAGGAAGAGGACAAACCCGAGCTTGTGATCGGACCTCCAGCTCCTCCCGAAGCCGTAAGCAAAAAGGTGGAGGTTGAAATCCAGGAGAGAAAAGACTCGAGGCCGGGAGTGCCACATGTCAGAGAGTGGGACAGAGGAAAAGGTAACACAAGCACACTCATGTTACTGTGTATAACCTGATATATTCAAGATTATCCTCTCTCTGATTAGAGAAGGGCGACTCATTGATCTTCTCGTTTTTATTTCTCAATTTTTATTTTTTGGCTCAGTGGAAAAAACAGAAGCCGAGAAATCAAACACAAAACAGGCACAAATATTTATCAAACAGTGATGTAATCATCATCTTTGCTTTTTCTATACAGAGTTCACCTGGGGTCAGTGGACGACTCAGCGACGGGAGGAGAGGGATTCGGAGTTTGCGCCGCCCTCTTTATACTACGGGGATGAGAGACGAGCCGGTCACAGCAGGTTTACTCAGGAAGGACGAGGGGGCAAAGGGAAACTTGCCTTCAAATGGTCTGAGGAGCAGAAGGGATCAGATCAGGACGGCACACAAAGACAAACTCAAAACACATACTCGTCTTTTACAGCGTTCCCAAACCAGGCCTCGTTCTCACAGCCTCAGCAAACGACACAAGCACCGTCTGCACAGACAAGCGATCTGGACGCTCTTTTATCCTTTTACAAAAACTCTGTTTAAGCTTTAAAAGCCCTTCTGTTTCCTCCCCCGACTCGTGTCGAGTTTCATTTCTCTGAGTCGCATTTAGTCGCTTCACTAAACACCACCAGACTAATAATTAGGAGAAAGATTGAATAAATATTTCTTTCATTATTTTAATGGATCTCTACAAATTCAGATGTTTTGAGATGTGGACTTCAGATCAGGCTAAAGGTTAAAACATAAATAAGCAGTTTTAATGATGTATTTATGATCATTTTTGAATCCTACATGTCTGCTAATAAAACACTTCTTCAAACCCTTTTGCCTCAGAGTTTTTTTTTACCCCAAGCCATGTTTAGAGTCCGATTCCTCCAGTGGTTTCTCTCACGTCATCTCGAGAGTATTTTCAACACTTCTTTTGCCTCTGGTTTATTCTTTATAGATCTAAATCCATATTTGGATCTCTGTAAAGCTGCTTCATGATTGTCCAGTAAAAAGTGAGGGTCTTTGAACTGAGGCTCCATGTACAAGCTGTGTGTAGTGAGTAAAAGAATAAGGTTAAGAAAACACTGATGAATGAACGATGTTGCTGAGTTAAATCCCTGCTAAAGACTGATGAGGAGCTTCCTCTAGGAAAATGAAAGAACAAATATATGAATCTGACATCAATGAAGTGACGTGACATACGGCTAAGTACGGTGACCCATACTCAGAATTCGTTCTCTGCATTTAACCCATCCAAAATGCACACACACAGTAGTGAACACACACCCAGAGCAGTGGGCAGACATTTGGTGGGTGTTCGGTCGTGGTATTACCGGCCCGAGACTCGAACCCACAAACTTAGGGTTAGGAGCCAAACTCTCTAACCATTAGGCCATGTCTTCCATGATGGTTAGTAATCATAAAGAGGAAGAAAAATAAACCTATTGTCAGCACTGACACACACTGACCTTCATTTAAGAAAAAAATTAACTAACCTTGAGCTTTTACTTTATATATGTGTGTGTGTGTGTGTGTGTGTGTGTGTGTGTGTGTGTGTGTGTGTGTGTGTGTGTGTGAGTGAGAGAGAGATTCAGTAATTTGTCCATAGTTTACAAGGAGCACCTGACATGTAGGAGGTACTCACTAAGTGGTTATGTTTAACGTGTGTGTGTCTGTGTGTCTGTGTGTGGCTTTTGTGTGAGAGAAATATATTTATTATCTCATGCAATGCATTTGTAAAAAGAATAAACACACATCTAGTAATTTCTCTCTCGTTCTCACACACATAAACAGACATAACAATAATTAAACTCCTATTTAAAATCCCTGGGATAAACTGCAGGCTTCGCACAAGCTGATCATGGGACTGCTGCTGTAACCTTTGACTCACAGGATATCCTGCTTTCCAAAAGTTGTACATGCAGGCAGATTTTATGAGTGTGTGTATATGAGTGTGTGAGGTGGAAAGAGTAATCAACAATTTATAGGAGAAGAAGGAATTGTTCGGCTGCCACGTTAAGGACACGTCCTGAGCGTCACGTTCTCTGTGTTTGTGTGAGTTTTGTTTTCTGAGAGAAATTTTGTCTGAAGCTCTTCTAGAGAAATCAAATGGTGAGTAATTATAAGTATGTTCTTACTTGTTCTAACCATATGATCTTTGTGTGAAGTGAGTTCCTACGATTATATGAGAAGGCATTGGACAATTCATTTTTTTTTTTTTTAAATCTGTCTTAAAATCTTAGACAGTGTTTTTCTTTTTAATAACTCCATAATTATTTGCACTTCCCCTCTCAGACATGTGCCAATCTTTTCTACACGAATATTGCTTCCCAGCCTCCAGAAACTGTAGTGTTTCTTTAGATCTGATTTTTTTTTACAAGTTAAGACTTGTCGTTTTTAAGAAACCAACCTTTACTATTGTTTTGTGAGACACTGGAGAGACATTGGACATTTTCTATGAATGGGAGGGGCGTACTCTATTTCTTCTGTCGATCATAGCGTCACTTGTGGACATCTGTGCTCATGTATGCGGGTTACACAGCATGAGCAGCAGTTTGAAATGATGCAAAACACAGAGGAAGCACATGTTGCTCTTCCCCCTCACTGTGTGATCAGGAGAGAGATAATTGGTGAGTAGGGATGGACCAAATTGGTGAGAAAAAACATGAATCCCAATAAACATAGAAATGATAAAAGCAGTGGCTTGTTATCAGTTTCTGAGAGTTTAAGATCTTTAAATGTCTCCAACAATGTTACAAAGCAATCATTTTAAGAGCTGCCTATAAATAGTTTTTCAGAGACAGTATTTTTTAAGAAAAGGTGTAAAAATATATATAAATATACAAACACAACACCATTATGTTTAAAAGGTATCGCTTCTTGTACGTACCATTCGTTTCTGTTTTCGGTCTCAAGGGTGCCAATAATTCTGAAATTAACCACACCGTAAAGCTTGTCACATTTAGGTCCTTTGTGGATTTTCTCTATAAACCTGGAAATATATTTATATACAGTATTTCTGTCTGCATGTTTAAGGAGGGCTCAAATGATCAGTTGGCGCTGAGTGTGAACGCTAACAGCATTAAGATTAGCGACGTTACTCAGGATGGAGACACGCTAACCTTCGCCATCACATCTCAGAAGGTCAGCTAGTCTTTTTTTCTACATACTCATTATAAAAGTTTGTATTTATTATTTGTTTTTTAATTTTCCTTGTGTTCACTGGCCTTTCAGCTGAACAGTGATAATGGGATCTGCGTCTTTAGGACCTATGAAGATTTTGACCGGCTGCAGCAGAGTCTTTTCTCTCAGGAGGACATTGCAGGACTCCATGGAGTGATAGTGCGTGATTTCACTGCATCAACAGTGGTTTGAAAAACACGACAAAGGGTCTTATTTTCCCAGTGGTCCTACATTCCCCATGGCACTATGTTAAACAGGATCCTACATTCCCCATGGCACTATGTTAAACAGGATCCTACGTTCCCCAGGGCACTACGTTCCCCAGGGCGCTACATTCCCCAGGGCGCTACATTCCCCAGGGCGCTACATTCCCCAGGGCGCTACGTTCCCCAGGGCACTACGTTCCCCGGGGCCCTACGTTCCCCGGGGCGCTACGTTGCCCGGGGCGCTACATTGCCCGGGGCGCTACGTTGCCCGGGGCACACTGTTTCCCAGGGTACTATGTTTCTCAGGGTCCTATGTTCTCGAGAACACTATGTTCCCCAGGGTCCTATGTTTTCCAAGGCACAACATTCCCCAGGGCCACTAAGTTTCCCAGGGTCCTATATTCCCCAGGGCACTATGTTCCCTAGTGTGCTATTTTCCCCAGATCATGGGGCCCTAATGTTCCCAAAAGTCAAGGAACTGGGAAACATAAGACCCTTATTATAAATTGTCAGGATAGAATTTTCTTGTGATATCTTCTGACGGCTTTTTATATATCTTTTTGAATATTTTAAGGCATTAAAAACTTCTCCCTACAGTTTCCTCCTCTTCCAGCCAAACCGCTGCCTTCCAGTTCACACACCCAAGCTAAAGCTCTCAAACTCCTGGGTATGTCTCATCCTCTCACATAACCGCTGCAAATAAAATCTAATTAAACCTGAAAAACTGTTGTTAAAGGAAAATCATCAACAGCATGGTGGTGTAATACTCTACACATTTAATAGTGGAAACATTTCTGAGACTCTGTTATAGCAATATATATGGACCTGACTGTAACTCTCTCTCTTTTTTTTTTAACTCTTCATGTCCATAAGCCAAAAAGGAAACTGGGAAACTTGCCGATTAAACAGTGCTGGTACTGAAGCATCTTATGTAAATGTCAAATAAATGTTAAGTACCATGCTAGAGGGCTACATTGGGATTGGGCTCCCATGGGAACCACGGGACCCAACGCAAATCTGGCGGGAGCGGGCGGTTTCACCTTTGCCCCGGGCGGGAGTGGGCGGTCAGAAAATTTAGCGGGAAATCCACGGGACCCGGTGGGATTTGGCGTGTAGCCTAATAATAAGAATGGAGTCAACACATGATGTTGAGAAGATTAGTATTAGCAT
The DNA here is from genome assembly GCF_022655615.1 of Tachysurus fulvidraco. Classification (NCBI taxonomy): domain Eukaryota; kingdom Metazoa; phylum Chordata; class Actinopteri; order Siluriformes; family Bagridae; genus Tachysurus; species Tachysurus fulvidraco. The sequence goes on from NC_062522.1 coordinate 4,562,419, forward strand.
TAGTATTAATTTATCTTATTTAAATGCAATCATGTTTAATTCTGTTATTCTGGACATTAGCCTGAACTAATAATTAGTCTGATCATTTGTATACAATCAAAATCTTCACAAGCTCTCAAGAAAAAATCCGCGGGAGAGGGCGGGAGTGGGCGGGAGTGGACACAAACATTGCGGGAGTTGGCGGGAGTGGACACAAACATTGCGGGAGTTGGCGGGAGTGGAACACGCAGCTTGCTGGGTCAGAAATTTCCTGGTCATAAATTCAGCGGGAGCGGGCGGGTACGGGTTTATAAAAACAGTCCCGCGCAGGGCTCTATACCATGCTTCAAATTTGTTTATGAGTTGTTGATTATGTAGAGCATCTGTCGCTACATAACAGGTTCTTTTGTTAGTTGTTACTATTTTTTTTTAACAGAATTAAACAAATGTTGTGCTTTTGTTTGGAGTAAAACTACTTAAAGTAGTGAAATTGCAAGCACAGGATGACACATGGAATGACTTTCTATGATAGCTATACTCATGCTAATGAAGCAGGGATTTGGCTAAATGTGTGTTGGGATGATCGATCAAATAGGTGTAAAATCAGTAATTGAAAGTGCAAAATCTTCAGAAGACCGAAGAGTTTGTTTAATTTTCAATTAATTTCCGTGTAAATAAATAAATAAATAAATAAATAAATAAAATCATAAACATGTTCTGACCAATCAGAGTCAAGAATTGAACAGTGCTTTGATTTAAATGTCAGGTTCAAGTGTGTGTGTGTGTGTGTGTGTGTGTGTGTGTGTGTGTGTGTGTGTGTGTGTGTGTGTGTGTGTGTAGGATTCCTGGCTCTGGGCAATAACTGGCAGCTTTACTGTAAGGCTTTAGAGTTTTACCTGCAGCAGGTGGCAGCACACAGCATCCTGGGAAAAAGCACATTGCTGCCCAGCTTCCTCAGCAGCACAGAGGTACAGTGTTTACACCTCAGACCTAATACCAGGATTAAATGCAGATTTTTCTCAGAATTCTTAGTCTAATTATGCCATTTTTCTTATATAATACAAATACACTGTAAAACAATTCAGCCTCATTTACACATAGATCATTTTCATTCTTTCTAAAACAACATTTTAAATGAGTGAACTAGATCTTCCAGTACAATCAATTCAAGTCAAAGTGCACTTATCCACTTAAATAAATACTTATAGCCAAAACCATAACCGTATTAGATTATGTAGTCAAAATAAAAGCAGGAAGGTTCAAAGCACACCGATTATAGGGACTGATTGTAGATTTGGGCCTTTTTCACTGTAAAAAGTGCTCATAGGAAAGCTGACGTTCTCCTTAATTCCTTTTCTCTGAAACTTTAGCTAGCATGATAACAATGAGAGGATATTTAATATCTAGCTGTAGAAATGATTAGAAAAGTGTAGATTACAGGGATGTGTGTTAGCTTTAATTCTCACCGTCACACTGGTTAAAATTTAGAAAGAAAGAAAGAAAGAAAGAAAGCTTTTTTCTTTTGGTATGTGGCCTAAATTATTGGGTAAAAAAAGTTAATAAACTACAGCTATGTAAAGAAAAAAAAATAAAAATCTTGTTTGCATGTTTGAACAAGGAAATTTATTCTGACACACACATACACACACACACACACACACACACACACACACACACACACACACACACACACACACACACACAATTGTATGTTTGTGATGTATGTAATAATACGAATGTTTCTTGTTTCTTTCTTGCTGTATTTGTGTTGGTTTTTGTTTATGCTTCACAGTCACCCGGTAATCAGCGCAGCAAAAAGAGCATCTTAGAGCGCTTTAGTCATGCTGTGGAGGAAATGAGGAAGGAAAGTCACAGGGTGTGTATTAATGCCAAAGAAATATAGAGGTTTAAATTATAGTCTTACAATAATGTGTACTGAGCCATTAATTACTAATTGAAGATATATTATTATCATTTATGTGTGTGTGTGTGTGTGTGTGTGTGTGTGTGTGTGTGTGTGTGTGTGTGTGTGAGAGTCCTCAGGACGTGGACCAATTCTTTCACAACGAGAGAGAAAGCAGCACAAACATGACAGCTCTGTTTAAAGCTACCACAGAGGTTCAGGCTTTTGTTTCCTCGTTCTTCACCGATTTGTATTAATATCGAAGTCCTAAGAGGCCATGAAGCACTTTTGGAAGTCCTAAGAGGCCACGACTTAATTTTCTCATGATCTCGGCATACTAAAATGTTCTATAGGCAGCAAAAGCACAGTAACAGAGCATCACATTCACCTTTACTTTGATCAGGGACTCAGGTGACAACATCCACATAAGTGTGAGGTCTGCATCTTTATCGTGGAATATAATATAGTGACCTTCAAGGTTTGGTCGGTTTCATTGCCAGCCATGTCGAGGGACCGGGACGTCTCCATGGCTTCTCCAGAATGATGTCTGAAAGATGCCATTTAAATGCTTTGCGTCTGACCAGAGCAATGGTCAGAGTACAGAAACATTCCAGAGGATCGAGATTTTTCTCGCGATACATTTACGTCAGGATCACGAGAAAGATAAGTCATGATCACCAGAAAACAGCTTCTTATGTCGAGAAGATTTAGTCATGATCATGAGGAAAGAACTTTTGTTATATCGAGATAACGAGAAAATAAATCGTGTTTACGATGAAACATCTTTTAAGTCTTCTTAATGAGAAAACAACTTTTGTTATGTCGCCATCATGAGAACATTTAGTCGTGATCACTGGACAAAAAGAAAGTAAAGTAAAAAAATACAAAATAATACATGGCCTTTTATGACTTCCGTATTGTTCGTGAGATAATTTATCACATGTTTAACCACATGCTCTGTTTTCAAACAGAAATTCCTCGACATCGTGCTGGCCAATCAGAGTAAGACCTTGACTCCCTTTCACATCCTCTCACTTAATGTAACGCATCAGGATGAAATGATTTAACGTGTGATTACATTTCAGTGGAAGTGTGTATGTGTGTGTGTGTGTGTGTGTGTGTGTGTGTGTGTGTGTGTGTGTGTGTGTGTGTGTGTGTGTGTGTTTTCAGGGCTTTCTTTGGCATGTGGTCATTTCTCCACATCATTACGTCTCTGTCTTACTCAAGACGATCTGTCTGTTGTGGCCTCTAAGTAAGTGTGTGTGTGTGTGTGTGTGTGTGTGTGTGTGTGTGTGTGTGTGTGTGTGTGTGTGTGTGTGTGTGTGTGTGTGTGTGTGTGTGTGTGTGTTTCCACCACATTTTAAAACTTTGTAATTTTATGGTCAGAGATTAATATTAAAAAAATATTCTTCAAGCAAACAAATACTGAGCAGCAAAGTGTTATATAAAAAACAGAACACAACAAGAGTTCTCTTTTTTCCACAGTATTGTGCTGTTAATATTCTTAGAAAACTGATAATTGATTTTAGTTTGTTTTCGTGACTTAAACGATCAGACCCTCTCTCTATTATTTATTTATTTATTTATTTATTTATTACTCAATACATTATTTATCTTTACTGTGTTATTTATTTTATTCTTTTTCACAAACCTCAGGATTTATCTGAAACTGTCAGACATAATGGATGCAGTGAAAGTAAGTTCAGAATAAGAAATAATTTGTGCATGATTGTATTTCAACGTCTGTCTTTATTTGTTTGTTTGCTTGCTTATTTGTTTGTTTTCCATTCCACCTGTTTTCAGAGCAATCTTGACAAAGTGTCTGAGAACGACGTGTGCACCTTGGGGTTGGGTTTGGATTTTGAGTCTCGCTACCAGGAGGCAAAGAGAGTGAGTACTTCAACACAAACACTGTTTAAAGAGTAACACTGTGTGTGTTGTGTGCTTACAGACAAAAATAGACAGGGAAAGTTTGAAGGTCATTTTAGCTGTTTATACTTACATTTGATTTTTTAAAAAAAATTAAAATAAGCAGCTTGTCTGGACAAAAAGAAAGTGTAAAGCATAACTGCGCATTACCTCTGACTGTAACTGGAGACTCCTCCTGTATAGTTCAAATAGAAGTGATTGTCTGTTATACAGTATGTCTGTAGTAAGTTATAGTAGTACTATAGATGGTTAAGCAAATTAAGCTGTTACAATAGAAACCAGGACATTCCTATAAACATGTTCCAATGAATGAAGACTTGTTTGACCAATCAGAATGAAGAATTCAGCCATGTGGTCTTACACCATATCGAGAGGGTTCCATCTGAAATCCTACGTGTGTGTGTGTTTGTGTGTGTGTTTGTGTGTCTCATGTGAGACCCAAGTGGTCATTTTTTTCCCCTCTTGTTACAGGAGATGTTGTTCAGAAGGACCTGTAAACTAGTGGAACTGGAAGCCATTATTAAGAACGCAGAAAAGGCCAAACCCAATAAGAAAATAGTTGTGAGTCTACACGTACATAATCACACACACACACACACACACACACACACACACACACACACACACACACACGCGCGCGTATTAATAATAATCTCTAGAAAATTATACTTACTTAGACATGCAAAACATCTGTCCACATTTCCTTTCGTTAATAATACATGGAATTACATACATACATACAAATTTGGAAAGGGCCACATGTCATCCCAAACACCTAGCAGGCTAGCTATCTGCTCATAAACTCAAATGCTCATGACCGTTTCTTGAATTTTGAATAAACAGCAACCAGTTCTACACGTCACACACGATCTAAGTAGTCAGCGTAACAAAGTTCTACGTTCCCATGCAACATGATACTTTGCTAATTCGCATATTTTACATGATGTGTTAAAATCTGTTGATCTTATTTTGTGGCAGCACCAATGGAATGATCTAAATGTAAATATTATTACACTCTAACATGACATTTTTTGTTTATTTGTTTTGTCCCACCATTTTATTAACTGAGTGAAAATGAGAGTAAAAATGAGCCTGAGGAGAAACAACCTTTTAGCTGCTAAGGGTTAACAAAACATATTTTGTGGAAAATTCGCAGCATTAAATGTAAGAGTAAAAACTGCTGTTGTAAAAGTTGAATAATACATTTTAAGATATGTTGCTGCTGGAAATCAATCACCTTTAGGGTCGTAACAGTGAAAGGGTCTTCATTTTGTCCTTCACTAGTAACATTAGCTACAACTCAAGTAGCTAGCTAGCTTAGCATGCAGATTTTTTGGCTAACATTTAAAGTTTTGTTTGCCCTTTAAATACCAGCCTAATGAGTTCAACGATATCACTAATGTTCTCTGTGTGATCTTGTAGATGGAGAAAATTCAGACCATCACACAGAAAGAGTTTAATCTCATCTCATCAGTGGCCAAGGAAGAGGTGAGGACTTCACATCACACTGAACATCACATCCTTTATCTCTTTATCATATTATCGACAATAACCTTTTTTTTTTTAAAAAAAAAAAATAATAATCTCTTCTCAATCAGAAGTTGAATCAATAATCAGAAAGACAAAGTGAAACTTTGTTGACTTCCGAATATTAGATGTTTTCCTTTAGCACACACATGGCTACGTTTGGACTTAGCACATGCCTCTACATTCATCAGCTGAGACTCGATCACCTCACGGTTTAACGTATCGGGAGAAAAAAAAGCTGACTTTTTAACAAATTCATAAACATGATGTGCTGCATGTACGTGCACTTACTTACCTCCTTTAGTCTGTGCTAATGAGCTAAAGTAGCTAACTCTTGAGATATTAGCTACCGTTATTTTTTAGCATTGTCAGTGAGGTTTAGTGCAGTATGTTACAGTACTCGCTCAATGTTCTCTCAAGTTAATTTATATCTATAAATAAAATACACAAATCTATAAACATTTTTTAATGTGTGTTAAAAACCATGAATTTATATTGTACAGATTGTAATGAGGAAGAAAAGGTCATGCCATTTAGTGGTTGGTTGCAGTATCATTATTAACCCCATTAACTAATCATTATTATTGTAACACTGATATTTATAAAAAAAACAGACCATTGTGAGTAAAAGAGAATGTGAAGCCAAAATGTCTGTGAGGCCCTCTAGTGGCTGTCTGAGGTGTAATTTATAACCCCACCGGTTTCCATATATGGTAAGTGAACAGAAAATGAGCCAAATGTTCGTTATCAAACTAAAGGTTTTCCTCATTTTGGTGTCTAAACCAGATCGTTGTACTGATATTCATAAAACAAAAAGCAAACCAGTGTAACAAAATTATGCAAACATGCTGTAAAATGGTACTGGTACTAGACTACTGCAATTCTCTCTGTCAGATCTATGTGTGAATGCAATACGTCCTTTGCAAATGATCCAAAATGCTAGAAGCTGCTCTCCTCCACTGGCTTCCTGTAGCTGAATGAATCAATTTCAAAACACTGATGCTTGCCTTCAATGCCAAAAATGGACCATCTCCCTCTTACCTCAAAGCTCTTCTCACTCCTCTCACTGCACCTCGCACCCTCAAATGTACAGCACTGTTCCCACCATCTCTCAGGGTAAGAGGTAGATGAACATCAAGTCTCTTCTCTGTTGTGGCACCGAGGTGGTGGAATGAACTTAATGTCCAAACAGCCGAATCACTGGCTATCTTTAAACGTCGGGTGAAGACCTTCATTTTCCTGAAACACATGATCTACCACCTTTTCCTTGTTTGTTCTATGTGTGTATTTTTAAAAATAAGGTTATTGGTATCCTACATCTGTAACCTAGTGAAGCAGTGTTAATGGTTTCATTGATAGAGACTTAAAAGTTATTTATTTTATGTCTTTATGGATAAGTGCATCTGCAAAATGCTGTAAATATAAGTGTGTGTGTGTGTGTGTGTGTGCTATTCACTGAAAAGATTCTTTAATCTCGTTTTCTTTCAGATCGAGTGGTACCATAAAGCACGTGTGATCGTGTTACGAGACTTTCTGACCCGTTGGTGTGAGAAGCAGCTGCACACAGCCAGGGAATCTGCCGCTCTCTTCTCTCAGCACCTGGAGGCTTGTCGACAATTTCCTGTCTAATACAACATCCCTTTAAACCAATTACTGCTCACTGTTAAACCTATACCCATCTGATTTTCTCCCAGAATTGTCCTGGATTGTTATTTCTCTGGAATGTAAATGATCGACACTTTAAAAGAAACGAGTGATTTCATGTGTGTTACACTTTACGATACAGAAAATAAAAAAAAGAACACAAATGATAGATATCATTAGGTTGGAATCTCTAAAATATTTCACCGCTTAACAACCCAGCTGATGAATTCTTAAATCTGATTGGTCAGAAGGTGTTGATTGATTTTCTAAAAGTGAAGCTCTGATTGATTACGGTTAAGGGAACGTTAACACGATGTTGTTTCTGTATAATGTGGGAACTCGTACAGATTAAAAACATGTGTATTCGTTGTCATGGTGACGTTTTCTGTGAAAGGAGTCTCCAGTATCAGGGGTGAGGCTGTATAGTTTTTTCGTGAACCGTTTCTCATGTGGATTTCACGCAGCGATCGTTATACTGAAGTCTGAATCTGAGTGCGATTGTTCAGGTCTGGTCTGTTTTCAGACCCGCTTCATTCTATCAATCTATGTTCATCTTATAAGATCACAAACATGTACAGAGAACACAAACATATCAGTTTGGTGCTGTTGTGCGCAGTAAGGCGTCTCATCTCACCTTGTCCTCTGTGTCCCACGACGTTTCCCTGCCACGAATACATGTGTTGTGGAAACTAATGATGTTGTAATGGTGTGTGTAAAACACACAGAATTCTCATTCACAGTAATCACTGAAACCCAACTCACACCATAAGGGTGTCTGCCAAATGCTGTAAATGAAAATGTAAATGATTCTGATTCTTCATTGCCATAGTAACAGCTCAATCACAAAGGATTTGGACTGAAGACTATATATGGTGAAGGTTTTAGCAAGGTGTTTATACGGAAGGAGTCTCCAGTGTCAGTGCTTTGAAACGGTCCAAGGTGAAAACAAGATTTGTTTCTTTTTTTTTAAGTCTTGCTGTGGCGTAAGAGGAATAAAACATTTCAGGCTGTGCTTTAGTGTTGTAACAGTAACTCTGCTTCATCACACCACACCGATGTTGATTATTTTCCCATAAAATAATGAGACTAAAAATAATTTTCAGGTAAGGAAAATGTATTCTTATATCGTTCTACGTAGAATCCTTAAGGGGAACCTTGGAACCTGAGAATCGTTAGATCGTTTACTTAATAATACCTAATAGAAACAAACAAACAAAAAAAAAAAAAACGGTCCAAAATGAGGACAAAAACAAAACGAGTTGAACCAAGCATAAATTTATTGCAGACAGTATATATGACCAGACAATCTGAGCCTTTCTACAGTACACACACACACACACACACACACACACACACACACACACACACACACACACACACACACACACACACACACACAAAAACTCTTACTCCTGGCTCTGCTTTGGCAGTTAAAGTCCTGGACACTATGGTGAACTTTGTTGCTATAGGGGACTAATACACACCGAGGTGCTGCTGGTTTAAATAAATACATGGAAACAGATTAACATATAGATATTAAACATTATGTTCAGACAGATCTGATGTCTTGAAATGTTAATTTGAGTTAAATATTGAAAATACAGTATTGTTTTATTTTTGTTAAATATATTAAATGTTATAATACATTGAGAAAACAAAACGGTTAAGTCGGGTCGTTATGGACCGAAGCATCAACACACTTACTGATCAGAACAGCACGACGACACACAAATCAAATGTAACCCAATTAATTTGAAATATTTTTTTTTCTTCTTCATGGAATTCCAGAAATTGTTCCAAAACATTGTTTAGGATTTTTTTTTAGTGAACAGACAAACAGGAAATTGCTGAAAGATGATTAACGATGAGTGTAATAAGTCTCCAGCACGTGACGTTGATATTTGTAGCGAGGTTTGTACGGCTAACGTGACATTCAAGCTTTTTTTTTTTTTTTAGCACTGATTAAACATTAATAATGTACTAAAGTTTTAAAATCAACAATTCCAGAAGAACATATTTTTCAATCTGTGTGTGTGTGTGTGAGTGTGTGTGTGTGTGTGTGTGTGGTGTCTAATGTTATGTATAGTGTTATGGACTGGTCAAAAGTTCATTCATTCTGATTGGTCAGATGTTGGTTACTATAGTAACAGCTTATTCACAGGGGCTCAAACCGCAGATGTATTAATCCACATAATTATTACAAGACTAAGAATAAACAGAGAGCTGTTGATGGTGAAAAGGGGGTGTTTAATGTTTCTGGAAGTCTCCATTGTCGGCATTTTGTACCAGAACAGAGACGTTTTTTCAGAACAGAGAAGTTTGTGGTTTCTCAGATGGATGAAAAGAATTCGTCAGGGAACGACTGTTTATAGCTGCTATAACATAAGCGATAACAAGAAGTGTGTGATAACAGGTGTGTGTTCACCTGGAAGCTAAAGGACGGCGTAGTTGCTTCACTCTAATAGAACAATTCTTACGTAACATATTCACCAGTTCCTTATACGACTTCCCACGTTGTGCCTTGTAATTCCGACATATAATTCCGACAGGACTTGAAGGCAGCGTTCTTAACATTTGTCCTGAACTGGCTTGACATTCACGTAAAAGAATGAAATGAAAGCTCACTCTGGCAGGAGCGCCTGCTTCTCTTTTACTATAAACACAATACACTCAGTATGGAAGCTCCGCCCACTCGTTATCACAACATACACACCGACGTTTTACTAAAATAAATCATAAAAGTAAGAATAATAAGTTAAGTTATGCTCTCTGGCTTAAAAATAGAACCTCATATTCTGTGTATATCTACATAAAGTGCAACTACAAATCAAGAGCTGTTTTTATTTTGAGGTGAAAATTTTTCATCAGACCTGAAAATTCTTTTTAAAAAAAAAAAAAAAAAATATTACAAGTAAATAGCAGAGATGGGAAAGGCCACGCCCTTAACGGAGGAGGGAGTTAAACAGGTTTGAGATGTGACCCTGTCACCTGATCTGATCTGATGTGAAGCTTAAGGATGAAAGTGTGCTTTGATAATCGAATGGCTTCATCTGCATCACTGTATGCGGAGGAAACGAAAAAAAATTTTTTTTTTTGAAAAAATCCTGTGCACAATCAATGAAGGAGACTCCAGCATTTATTTTCATACATTTCTATTGCATTTCATTTCCATTTACTTCCATGTAAATGAATTTTATTGTTTCCTCTGTAAAATGAAACAAGTTTAAAATTCTTAGAGCCGAATTCACTTACATTGGAAGTCACTGGCATCGGACTGGACATTCGTTTAAAACCTGCTGGAGTATTCCTTTAAATGGCTTTTAAAAATCAACAGCTGTGGTTTTAACCAAACGCCTGAACTTTAAACCCTGAGGAGTATTAAAGAGCCTCTAAAGTCTGTTTAAAACTCCACCCTGAAAGATGATTCAAAATTTTTATATTTTTATTTGAAACACTTTCCTACATTAACCACAATTCCTGGTGATTGTGGAGCAGCAGGATTTGCTCATCACCGATGCAGCGGGGCTTTATCCGTAGTCCGTCCAGCTGTCTCATGTCCTCCTCTGTAAACTCCAGCTCGGACAGATCAGCTTTTAAAGCTTCGACTTTTACGCCACAGCCGCAGAGGTTAGAGATGAGGAGGTGAGTCAGCTGGATGTTACGTCATAAAGACATCAGAAAATATTAAGCGGATAACGCAGGAAATTCAGCACCAGAATCAACAACACAAACATTTCATAATAATACGTTTAAAACGTTTAATTTGACCCAGGGTGGAGTTTTCCTTTGATGAGAAAAAGCTAATGTTGTCATTTAACCTCGACACGATGACGAAAACCTTAACAACCGACAACGACACCCTGACTGACGGATACATACATTTATATAACAACTAAACCTCAACGTTTTAATTAACGCTTACCGTTATTTCAAGTACATGAAAGTTTTCTTTTCTGCCCAAGCTTGGTAAAGAACGAAAAAAGAAGGGTTTTCTTCCACTTCATAGCTGCTTTTTGTATATATTTCATTTTTATTACTTTTTATTTTTATTATATATTTTTTACATGATTGATTATCATCTGTTATTGTCCTTTATTGCTTATTTTTCACTGCTGTCTAACAGAAAGCATCCATTTAAAACAGAGGGTTTTTATTATCACGTTAATGTTAGAATTAAAGGAATAGTCCAGTGTTTTACAACCTAATGTTTTTCTAAACGTTTCGTCACTGCAATCTTGATAAAAAAAATTCTTGTTGAAAATCCCAGGTAGAATATGGGAAGATTTGGTGGCTTTGTTGGAGGTCAACATCTGCCCCTTGGAGGTGGCGATATTAAATGGTTACGTTAAACAATGCAAGAATAACAAGAGCGGAAGAGAAACGCTGCGACTCAATCCATTCTCACGAGATTGTAAAATCTTTCCAGAAGGTTCGCTCATTAAAAATCTCCCACAATGCACCACAAAACCCAGGAAGCATCACTGCTCGCTATGTTCCCTGAAATAATAACGTCATATTTTCTGAAGCCTCGCAGCCTGAAAAAAATCAGGAAATGATGCTTGTTAAGGAAAGAGAGGGATTTCTCTATAATTTCATTGCTGAACAAACTACAAGAACAAAACTACACAAGAACTAGACTGGTCTCAGCAAACACACAGGGTTCACACAGGTAAGAAACGACAGCTAGACAACAAAATGGGTCAAAAACACAAATCGACTTTAAACAGGTAACCGATCGACTGGGAAACAGACGCACAATAAAACGACGGAAATGAAACACGACCAAAAAAGTGTTACTCAGAATGTGGAGCGTTGCCCTCTGGTGGTCTGGCAAGAAAATGTTCCAGATTTCCATTTCGATCTCAAATGTTGACTTAATGGTTTTTCTCTTTATTTGATATTCTATATAAAGCTGGATGTAGACTTACGACTTTCGTGTTTAACGATTTTAAAAGAACCCATTATTGAGCCTGCGATCTTCCAGGAAGCACCATTGAAAATAAAATTAATAAATAATGTGAGAGATAACAAACCTTTCTGTTGGTGATAAATGGTAGTTGTGAGGTTTTACAACAATGTGAGTATGTAGTTATTTCAATCTTTGAAACTGAGTCATCTGAGTCCCAGCATGGAGTGAGCCACGGTTCTGAGCAGTACATGATGTACTGATTCACCACCTAGGGAGCTAGAGAGCTGATTAAGATGCAGCCAAGGAGAAATTTGGGAAGAAACACCAACATGGTATGACAGAAAGAGTCAAATTCTATCTTTCATTCATTCATATCATATCTCAGTCAGGTTTGCAATAGATCTGGAGTCATATCCAGGAACAAAAACACAGACAAGCTAATTTTTCAGAAATATCCACATACATCTGAGCAGACCCTGAAAAACACTGGAATATCCCTTTAACTGCTTGTAATTCAGACTCTAAAACCTGCTTGCACAATTTGTGTCACTATCTTATTAAAAAAACAAATAAACTTCACTTACTCAACTTCTTCAAAATTTCACTCTTACTACTGAGGTTATTAATAATTTCAATGACGCACCACAGCGCACATGTTGAGCAGGAATGGGAGACATTTAATATCTTGACACCTAAAAGTAAAATCCACGCTTTGTGTGCGGTGACTGTGACGTTCTAGACAGCGTTAAAGTGCTAAAATGAAACAGGGGTAGAGAATCATACTCCTCTATGTACACACTAAACACACAGACATCGTATACACACTCATACCTCATGGGTATAAGGAGGGTTAATGGTATGTAGTGTGTATCTTGTTTGGGATTCGGGGGGGGGGGGGGATATAGAGAGATAGAAAGAACGATGTTAATGAACTGCTTGATGAATTCGCAGGTCCTGTGTGGCTCTTCACCGGTCATCCTGAGGACAGAAAAATCACACACACAAAAGAAAAAGAGAGTCATCAAAGAAGAAAAATCGTTTGGCTAATCACATGCAGCTTGATGCTAGCACCTGAGTTTGCTAGCAAGATACAGTATCAAAAATAACAAAACTATTAAGTTTACCCTTAAGTTTAGTCACCCAAAGCACTTTTTTATTCGAAGAGATCTTTTTTGGTTAAATTCTCCCTGATTGTTGTTTGGAGATCATCTGCTGTTGTGCTAACATTAGCATAATTTTACTAAATTTATAAAAAATTTGCATATTTACAGTAACTGTATTGTACTGAAGCTGCTTTCATCCTCAGAGGGTTTTTTTATGTCACAATATGATAATAATGTTAGAATTTTCAAACAGAGCTAGCTAGCTTCCCAACTTATGTCAAAGTATGTTTTTTTTCTGATTACCTTTTTGAGCCCTGCTGCACGCTGTGTGTCTTTTTGGTTAGAGCTAAGTGACTTCCAGACTGTAGTTTTAGACATTTCATCTGAGATGTTGATGTCAGAGGGGTCAGTCCTGTGTAATGAGAGGAGGAGTTCAAGTTTAGAGAGAGTACTTACTAAAGTGTAGTTAATATGCGAGAAACAACCGGTGTTACCTTGGGTCTGGTGTTTTAGGAGACTGTATCAGCTTGCTGCTCTCCATCGGGATCCTCACCGTGTTTTTCTCGTCTCCTCTGTCTGAGTCATCAACCAGCATCTCCTGTGACTCCTGCTACACACACACACATGCACACACACTTCAAATCTCCATATCGATAGCGGAAGAGTTTGGATATTGCTTTGCCGGATGCTTGAGGTCATTATCTGTGATACCTCCTCTGCCTTTTTAGACGCATCATCAAGTTTCTTCTTTTTGCTCTCAGGCATAAGGTCATCGAGGTAACTCAGCTCCCGTTTGCTGAAGCAGAAATCCAGCAGTTTACGGATGAAGACCAGCGCCAGCACCTTATATATATAACATAATAAAAACATAATCAGAGCTCAGACAACTTCTCATAACTGACCAAACTCACTCATATACAGCGACTATAATCATCCTTATAGTGGAAAATTTTAGAAAAAGAAACTTTCATGACACGTGCTAGTTATTTTCTGGCCTAATAATTCAAATATTAAAAGTATAAGCATTGGATTTAATGTACATCTTTTTTACGAATCAATAATTTAAAATAATAAAGTAAAATGTAAGGATAACTAAAAACAAAAGGTATTTTATTTAATCATAGAATTTGGCCATTACTTTTGAAAAATCAATTTAAAATGATTTTTATTTTCAATTCAAAATTGGTTTGCGTGGCAAAGGTTTTTATGGCACTAGTCATATTTCGATGAGATTCATCTTCTTCTTTCCATATTATTAAAATACTTATGTAGTACAATAACCATACAACACATTAAATTAAGTCATCTGAATGACTGAACATGTGATCTGCCTTATTGTCACCGCTTACTAAATGGGCTAAATGACCTCCACGGTTTGTTTAAAATGACATCACATTGTTCTCTAAAATCCCAGCACACACACACACACACACACATGCATGTCGTTTTGGACCGTACCATCATGGGGAAGACGATGGCGGCGGGGGACGTCTTGATGACCCACAACAGTACAAGACAGGTGAGCTGGGTGATGGTGAACAAGTGAACTTTCCTTAGAGGAACATGCCGAAGATAGATGAAGTCTGGCTGATGCTTTGCTGGCATGCCGAACAACTTCAGACGGTCGAAGAACTGAAACAGAGAGAGAAGAAAGATAGAGAAAGAGAACTGGGCCAGAAAATATGTTACGGCTGTTGGTAAGATAAATTAATCTATAAGTAATGAGGAGATTTATTGTAACTACCAAAGTAGTAGAGTGTGTGTTAAAAGGAACATTTGTACCTGAATGCCTTTGAGAGATGAAGCTCCCATGTAAAGGAACACTCCATACAGCACTGGCATTGGGATAAACTGAAGAAAAAAAGGAGACTCACTACCGAAGATGGAACCATATGCAAAGTTTAGTAAATTGTTGTTATCCACTTATCCAAGAAATTGTAAAATTGATCACATCTTTAGAGCAGAGATCTCTTTAGCAATGTTTTTTGCTTGTTGGTAACATTTAACCATTTGTTGCTAGACAGGATTTAGTTTGGAAATATTTTGCCCAAAATTTGTTAGGAATCTACATCTCTTTAGGCTTTTCGTATAATAACAGTACTCAAGTGAAGTATGGATCTGATTCTGTGTTGACTTTGAATGCTGACTGGCAAAAATACATCTTTATATCTACCCTGTTCAGCAGGTTCATGAGTTTGTTGAGGCACATCTTGGAGCCACCATATTCAGGACCCTTGAAAGAGTAGTTATTAACAGTACAACTAAAACTAAATAGCAGCCAATAGGCATCTTTTACCACCTTCTTTGGACTATATAAATTAACAGTTATGCCATTTGGATTCCACCTTTAATTTCTAAAACCCCATGTAGGTTTTAGTCCTTGCAGATCCCAAAAGAAAGAGCTGCTTTCCCTTCAAGATTAATTTCCAAAAAGTCGAAGAGATCTTCAACCATGGTAAGAACCATCTAAATACGTAATTCAAAGGAATTCTGAAGGAACCTAAAACATTGCTTTCATTTACTTTAGCAAAGAGAGAATCTAACATTATAAGCAAGTATAACATCAGTGTAGACACCATTGTGACTGCCAATACACACAAATTCCCTCAAATATGCAGAAACACACGTATAAAGCCAGTTTAAAGACATAAAAAATGTAAGCCTGAATATTTTTGTACATATAAGTAAAGTGTAACCTCCATCGGCATCTATTGTATTCACACAATTTCTACACGACTTATTGTCTCTTTATGTATTGATTGTGCTATGCTGTAATTATTGCTTGAACAAACTTGTCTGTCATCATACCCATTGTTGTAGTCATACTGATGTAAATTTAGTTATTAATTTTCCTGCTAAAACTTAAGCTAGTAGATTGTACATGTATAACATATGCTCATGATGTACCTGTAAAGCACCGGTCATAAACACAGAGCAGCCCATGAGCAGGAAAATGAGCAGGCCGGTTAGTCTCTGCTCTCTGATACCCAGGAATCTTGGCTGCTCTCCTGGGGCAGAGCTTTCTGACTCCAGTTTTAGACTGTTCACGTGGGAAATTGAAAGTACTGTCGCTGCTACGAACCATGGCAAGCCCATCACTGAACACACAGCCAGCATTATCCCCACCATCAACAGGTCCAAGTGGTAGCCACAGCCCTTCTACAGAGTTGGAGGGACACATACATACTGTTTAAATAAATCAAACACTGGGCTGCTGCTATATCTTCGAATAAAAATACTAGTGCCCTATAAAAGGATGAAGAGTTAGTGTGTGTATGCTTTTCCTAACTTCAGAGGTATGTACATTGTATAAATGACCACACATAACCTCAGAAATGATCTCACCTTGAGTTTGTGTTCTTTGCGGTTAATGATGACAGCTGTGATTTGTTGGTCCATGAATATGAGGATTGTGCAAAGCATGGATGGTATTGCCGCTGCCAGAACCGTCCACCAAGGGTTCGGACCTATCGGGTTAATCAGCCAGCCACGGTCATCTCGTGTAGGCTAACACAGAATAACACGCTTAGTAAAACTGTAGCACACATAGCAATAACATACCTCCTATGGGGCTGTTAGATGAAAGTGACCTCTAAAATACCCTTCCAATAAAGAACATATCATGCACTGCCCTACAGCCTGCCCTTTTAGTGGGAATAAATGAAGAATACATCATACACTACCCTATAGGATGCCCTTCCAGTGGACAATACACAATGCACTGCCCAACCGGATGGACTTTCAATGGACAATACACAGGATGCCCTTCCATGGCAAAAAAACTGTTTTTTGTCCTAAAAGATGTCATTCTATTGGACAATGTACAAAGCACTGCCTTTCAAGATGGCCTTTCAATGGACAATGCATGTTGCACTGCCCTATATGATGCCATTCCAAAGGACAATGCACTGGCCTATAGGATGTCCTGCCAATGGAAAATACACAATGCTCTGGGTAATAGGATTCGCTTGCACTGGAGAATATGTGGTTCAGTGTCCTATGGACTTCCCCTAAGTGTTAGAAAAAATGATGAAATGGGTGCCAATCCAGTAGAGGAAATAAGATGCACTGCCACATAAACGTCCCTACATGTATAAAAATGATGAGATGAAATGTCCTCTTGACACCCATGTGAGAAAATGTGTCCTCTACAGTGCCTCTGTATTCTAAGAACTTCATAGTAATCATTCCAGTCATATTTTAGAACATTAATAGAAACTGACCTAGATGATCTGCTAGTCCCTGTTGGAGCAAATACTGTTTTTTTTTTTTTTTTTGAAATTTTACCTTAAATTTGCTTGGCACTTGTAGTTTTTGTGATGGCACTCCAATTGCATAGTCAATCAGCACCATGAGAAAGATTGTCAGGAAGACGGCAAAATCACTGATCATAGATCGCACCTTTAAGAAGAAAAGCACAGAATAGAAATGATTCAGAATCCGTGTGGGTGTGTGCATTTTATTAAAGTGCAAACAAGAGCATGTTTTACCCGTGTTGGAAAATATCTGCTGGTCTTGAACTGCTTGAGGAAAGCAGACAGGAAGAAGGTGGAGAAAAACAAGATGGCCGACCAGAAGAGCACGTCGGGAGTGTAGGGGCCATGATGACCACAAGCTGTCCCCACAAACTGGCCTTGCAGATTTAAACACTCCTACACACACACACAAACACACGCAGGCACACACACACACCACACACTTTAGCATGTATACTACAGTGGTTCGATGTGATGCTGAAGAACATACACAAAACAAGTCAGTTCCTCTTATCACTTGGGTTACAGCAGCTTTAAACAGTTGTTCCTTCACCAGCCACACTTTATTCCTTTCTTTTAAAGTTACTAAGAAAAAAAAATAGTAACTTGAATTACAAATAAATAAATTCCTCTGTCCCAAAGCAGCACTAATGTTCTAACACTAGTTGAATTAACTAGTTGTTAAATCAACACATTCTGACCAATTAGAACCCAGAATTCAGCAGCACTGTGGTATAAATAAATATCAGTGGTAATGAATTTGCATGGTAAAGTTTATGTAGATGAATCCAACATGATATGAAATAAATCTTATTCAAAGCAAATGGGTTTTTTTTTCTGCTTTCCATATTTCCTTCACATCCTTTTCTATCTGAATGTATTAACTGTTCACACTCGATCCTTCTAGCCTAAACTCTTAACCCAATTTGCATGCAATTAATCTCTTTTTTTCCTGAAAACAAAACAACCTACAGTATGTACTGTATGTATTTGGGGGAATTGAACAGACTGAATTTATTCTAAAATACTGCAGGTTGGTTAAAACAAAAAAACATTTAGCAGGTAATTACATGCAGCTTGTTTGCTACTTGGGGAAAAAAAAACTTTTTAGTATTTTAGTTCTTTTAAAACACAACAGACAAAAAAATAAAAAAATATTAAATAGTTATGACCTTGCATTCTCCGTATTTTTAAAAAACGGTAAATTAGCCAACTGCATATGACATGGAAGGAACATTTATTTGTGCGCATGCCGACATCTTGTATGTTGTGTGTACGATTTTGTGTGTGTTTGATGGATCTTTACCTTCACAGTGAGGTTGCTCCACGGCACTTCGGACGCCGTGATGTTCGTCTCACTCCACATCGTCAGAGTTTTATTACTGGGGTTGTCAGGCATTGCACATTTACAGCTGAAGATACACAACACATGACAAATAAAACAGCAGACTAGATACGTTTATCACAATCATCTATTCGTGCTCTGTGAATGTCAGGAGAACTGAAGTCATATTACGTTTATAATTTGAGGAACAGAAGCACTTACTGTAGGTTTATCAGTAAATACTGTGGGACTATTGAAAGAAAAATAATATTTTGCCAGAGGGGTTGTGGCTCATTTACTTCGAAATGTAAATTTCTATATAAAATTAATGACATTAGTTAAGGTGAAATATTTGTATGTCAAATTATTTACATTAGTTACTAATGTAAATATATATTATATGAAATTATTCATTCATTCATTCATTCATTCATTCATTCATTCATTCATTCATTTTCTATGGCTTATCCGAACTACTCGTCATCAGGCATCGAGGCAGGATACACCCTGAAAGGAGTGCCAACCCATCGCAGGGTACACACACACTCACACACTACGGACAATTTTCCAGAGATGCCAATCAACCTACCATGCATGTCTTTGGACCGGGGAGGAAACCGGAGTACCCCGAGGAAACCCCAGAGGCATTAGTTCAGTGAAATTAGTTAAAGAAAAAGAAATCTTGTCAAATTTGCTTATGTGTGAATTAGCAAGTCTGTTCCCAAATTCCTAGTTAGCATCTGGGAAAGTTGTGATGCAGGGATCCAGTAATGTGTGCTTGTGCGCGCACGTGTGTGTGTGTGTGTGTGTGTGTGTGTGTGTGTGTGTGTGTGTGTGTGTGTGTGTGTGTGTGTGTGTGTGCACTCACTATGCCAGTGTGAGTTTATCCAGGTCACTGTGTGAGTTGACAGGGTAAAGTTCTCCCAGATGTATGAGTTTCTCTAAGGCCTCGTAGATGAAGATGAGGCAGATGAGTGCAGCGAAGGCTTCCTCTGTGAAGCGAGTGATGTAGCAGACCAGTGAGCTAGCATCGGTCGCAACCAGGATAAAACACAGGAAGGCCGTCCACAGGCCGATACAGGTGCGTAGAGACAGGTACGACAGTTCATAA
This sequence comes from Tachysurus fulvidraco, assembly GCF_022655615.1. Taxonomy (NCBI): domain Eukaryota; kingdom Metazoa; phylum Chordata; class Actinopteri; order Siluriformes; family Bagridae; genus Tachysurus; species Tachysurus fulvidraco. The sequence continues at coordinate 4,582,104 of NC_062522.1, forward strand.
TCTCTACAGAGTCAGCAAGAAAGAAGGAGGGATTCATAAGCAAAGTAACTAGAGATTTTGATGAATACTAATTAGCAACTAGAGATGCTAATAAATATATCAATCTATCTATCTATCCATCTGAACAGCAACCCATCCATCTTCTAACTTATCTATCCAATCAGCCAGCCAGTCAGCTATTCCATCATCCATCCACCCATCCATCCATCCATCCATCCATCCATCCATCCATCCATCCATCCATCCATCCATTCATCAGTCCATCCATACAACAATCTAATTTAATCAAAACCTTCACAATTATTTTATTGTTCACTATTCTTTCAAATGGAGACAAATTCAATCTGCTCCACAATTATTGGCACCATCAGGAAAGTTAGGTACAGGTAAAGATTGTGAAAGAAGATTATTAAAACTGTGTAAAACTGTGTGAGAAATCAAGAGGAATCAGATCTTAACCTGACAAACATTAAAAGACAAAAAATACAAAAAACAAAAAAACAAACAAAAAAAACTTGCACTGACTTGCAGAACTTGAAAAGTATTTTCTCGAACACCAGAACAGGTCCAGTACTGCCGAGAATAGTGAGTGGCTGACCGGCGAACAGAGAGTACGCCATGCCTGTCATCGAGGCTCCTAACAAAGACTCAATAGCACTCTATGGGAAAAATACAGAAAGAGAGAGATTCTCAGTAACATACATCAATCTGACAGTGGTACAGTTGCTACAATTCAACGACGGTTGTCAAGACTAAAGTGTGTGTCTGTATATATGTGTGTGTTCTTACAATGCGTCCCTCTGTCGCTTCCCCCAGCAACCCGCCGAAGGTAATTACAGGAGACATGCAGGCACAGTAGAGGAAGAGGAACGACGCCACACATTGCAGACTCAACCCATCTCTAAAATCGCTCACGTAAAAGGGAGCCTTTCGTTTCACATCCAGAATCAAACCACCAAACAACCTGCAGAGACAAACAAACACCTACAGTATAGTGGATTCGTTATGGCTTTTAAGACTGCATTTATGCCTGGGTTCTTGTCATTCTAAACTCCGCTTGTAAGGGAAGGTGTTAACAAGGTTTGTTACCCAGGGTTACTCTGAAAAAGGATCGGCACGGATTTTACACTTTTAACTCGTGTACAGTGAGAAACGATGCTCTGTTAGAATGTTACAGCTTGTCGCCTAGCAACAGAAACCGAATCAGAACCTGAACAGAGCTCTGTGTCTCATATCAGATCTGTCTCAGATGAAATCCAGGACGTA